>NW_016166625.1:7766-23722 GCF_001687245.7 Rhagoletis zephyria | reverse complement strand
AGTGCAACGTGGCAAGCCACAACCGCCTATGTCTGTCCCACAAAATGTGACTTCCTCACGTCGTCCTAATATGACCCCCTCTACTATTAATTCGTTTTGTCCATCCCCGTTTCACCTTATGTTGTGTTTCAAGTGTGGCATGCCCGTCGATTACTTTGTCAATAACCCCGTAGAAGCTCAAAAAGATAATAAATGTCAGTCGTCGTTTCATAGTATGATTTGTTTTTCGTGTGGAGGTGACGCGTCTTATTGTGTGTTCAAACCAGGGCAGGGAAACTTGAAACTGGCCGAGATATCCGGGGACTCACGCCAGATAAAGGAGAACCCGGAAGACAAGTAGTTGTCATCCTTAAAAANGGAGACCAGTGAAAATATAGCAAAGAAGCAGGAGAATAAGCAGGAAGACAGGCAGATTATTACGAAAAGATTACATCAAAGAAAAATCGAGTATGAGGAAGCGCGCAAACGAATATTTTGTGAGGAGGTCATAGCAAAGAAAAGGAAGAGAAACTTTATTAAAATACAAAAGATTAGGGCAAAGAAGAAAAATTTTAAAAGGATTCAAAATAAAATCATAGCAACTATAGTTACTATTAAGGGGGATAATAGATTCTTTGCGAAGGCGAAGATAGGAGGACAGGAGGAACTAGCACTGTTAGATTCTGGTGCAGGAGCGAGTTGCTTGGGAAATAATTCGAGTGCGCTACTACAAGGCAAAGAAGACCTGATAATGCCAATCAGAGGTCAAAATATAAGAACGGCAAATGGTGGGGAAACCGTGGTAACCGGTGTTATAACGCTCCCAGTCGAATGGGACAATATGACAAAAGAGATGGAATTTTTGATTGTGCCCGGCTTACAACAGGAAGTCTATTAGGCGTAGATTTTTGGCAAGTGTTTGGCATGAATGTGGTTAGCAAAGGAATGAATGTCGGCTCTGGCAGCACTCTCGTTGCAGACTTAATGCCCGCCGAGGGTGACTTATCATTCGACGCGGTGCAATACACACTTACTCCGGAGCAAGGTCTTGCCTTAGATCGGGTTAAAGCCCAATTCCCCTCGTTTTCGGTATTAGGATTAGGGAAAACTGATGTCGAAGAACATATTATTGAGGTGACTAATGAAAATTTGCCAGTCAAGCAAAGATTTTATCCGATATCTCCCGCGATTCAAAAACTTATTTACAATGAGCTTGACAGAATGCTAGCGATGGGAGTAATCGAGGAGAGTAACAGTAGCTGGAGCTCTCCCAAGAAAAGAAGTATGAATGCCGATGACATATATTGCGAAAGGCTTTTCAAAGCAACGACAAAGCGAAATGATGATGGGAAGTACATTGTCTCCTTACCCTTCAGGCAAGATTTTCCAAATAATGTTTGTCTAGGACCATCACTAAAAAGCGCTTGCTCTCAGTTCTACCGGAACGAGACGCGACTAGCAAAAAAAACCTGTTCTTCAAACAGAGTACAACCGGGTTTTATGTGAATATGAAACATTGGGCCACATGTCAAAGATTTCAACTACCGTATCACCAGAGTCAACCGACTGTTATTTCCTACCACATCATGCTGTGTTAAAGGAGGAGAGTACCACAACAAAGGTCAGAGTGGTATTTAATGCATCATTCCCAACCGCAAACGGAATGAGTTTAAATGACGTCCTCCTTGCAGGTCCAGTATTTCAGGCCGATTTAACTATCCTCATACTCCGTTGGAGACTGTTCCAATACGTCTTCAACAGCGATAAAGAGAAAATGTATCGGCAAATATTTGTAAATGATAATCAAACGAAATATCAGCGCATAGTTTTTCGCACCTGCCCAAGAGAACCAATTAGCTTATACGAATTAAAAACGGTGACATTTGGCATCAACTGTGCTCCTTATCTCGCGATAAGGACATTGCACCAACTAGCTGATGAGGTTGAGAGCTCGTTTCCAATCGCGAAAGTGTATGTACGTGGACGACGTACTTGCTGGAGGACACAGCATCGAAGCAGCGATTAAAGCTCGAGAAGAAATACTACAGGTACTGGATTCAGCAGGGTTCCCGTTAAGAAAGTGGACTTCGAACTCCAGTAAAATACTTGAAGGTATACCGAAATCTCATTTACTCACCGAAGATTTTCTAGAGTTTGAAGATTCTAGTGCGGTAAAAGCACTTGGCATCAGATGGAATGCCGAATCTGACTTCTTCTATTTCACAGCAAAACCAATAGAAAATCGTGACGTCATCACTAAAAGAGCGATACTTTCAGCTATCGCCAAACTGTTTGACCCGCTCGGTTGGCTCGCTCCAGTGGTAATTGTCGCCAAGATCATTATGCAAAATATTTGGTTGGAGGGAACTGGTTGGGACGATACCGTGTCTCCGACCACATTAGACCGTTGGCAGGCATTTATGCACGACTACATGGACATTAATACCATTCGCATACCAAGATGGGTTCACTTTACGCAAACAGATGACGCCGAAATACATGGATTCAGCGACGCTTCGGAGAAAGCATACGCGGCGACTGTTTTCTTGAGAGTTAAGACTGCGGAAAGAGTTGTGGTCAGCCTTCTAATGGCAAAAACAAAGGTAGCGCCCGTCAAAACAGTATCGTTACCCCGTTTAGAAATTTGCGCCGCAGTTTTGCTTTCGGAAACCTTAGAAGCGGTCGTCGAAAATCTGAGTCTTGGACATTTGAAAATAAATCTCTGGACAGATTCGACAATAGTCCTCGCATGGATCCGGAAACCACCGTGTTCGTGGTCAACTTTCGTTGCTCACCGAATAACAAAAATTGTAGACAAGGTGGGAACCGAAAACTGGCGTCATGTGGATTCGGCATCAAACCCAGCAGATCTGGCGAGTAGAGGACTTTCGGCGAGTGATCTAGTCAACAACTCCTTGTGGTGGCAGGGTCCTTCTTNGAGGACTTACGGCTAGTGAGCTAGTCAACAACTCCTTGTGGTGGCAGGGCCCTTCTTGGTTACAAGAAGACAAGTCAAAATGGCCAGCACAAGAAGCGAACTACGACACAGTCATAGAGGAAAAAAGGGTGCAAGTTCACGCAACAACTAGTACAAATAACTTTGAAATTCTCGACAGATTTTCAGATTTCTCAAGAGCTTGGAGAGTCATCTCATATATTATGAGATTCTATCAAAGAACTCACCCCAGTACAAAATCTTCTTTTGAAGCGGAGTCTTCATTAATTNATTTTAAAGCGGAGTCTTTATTAATTTCGCCGACCGAAATTAAAAAAACGACACAACGCTTAATAACCATTTATCAATAACGACACTATAGAGAAGAATATGAACAATTGAAATCAGGTAAATCCATCGAAGCGAAAAGCGAAATTTTGCCCCTTAATCCATTCATCGACAAGGATCATGTTATGAGGACTGGTGGTCGTCTTGGCGCATCCCTTGACTTGGCCTACAGTGAGCGCCATCCAATTATTCTCCCATATGATTGCAGGTTAACTCGGCTTATTGTCCAGTTCGTCCATAAAATCTCCGGGAAAAACCAACTGATGCTGCGTCTTATACGTACGCAATACTGGATCCCGCGAGTAAAAAATATGATACGGTCCATCATCCATAATTGTAAAGTCTGCACGATTCACCGGAAACGGTCACAAACCCAGCTTATGGGGAATCTTCCAACCGAACGCACCACATTTTCGCGTGCGTTCACAAACAAGGGCGTAGATTTCGCCGGGCCTTTTGACATTAAAACCTACCGCGGTCGAGGTTGTCGTCTGTCAAAAGGATATGTTTGACTCTTTGTCTGTTTTTCGACTAAGGCCATCCACCTGGAAGCCACTAGTACTGCTTCTTTCCTAGCAGCATTTGCCAGATTTATTGCTAGACGAGGGTGCCCAAAGAATATGTACTCCGACAATGGAACTAACTTTGTCGGAGTCTCGGTCTTTGTGATCCGAATTTAAAACCTTCGTGGCCGACTCGCGCAATCGAGCCCTTTCTAAATACTGCCACCAAGCTCTAACGTGGCATTTATACCCACAGCAGCCCCTCACATGGGTGGACTGTGGGAAGCAGGGGTTAAAAGTTTTAAGAGCCACTTCAAAAAGGTCACGTCGAACCACAAATTCACTTAGTCCATCATCCAACGAACCAGCAAATTCGGAGCCGCTTACCCCAGGACACTTCCTTATTGGTGGGCATCTACTTGCCCCACCAGAAATCAATGTAATCGAGACTCGGGCCTCTATTGTAAACCGTTGGGATAAATTGAAAGCATTGCACCAAACTTTCTGCAGAAGATGGAAATCGGAGTACCTGACCGAGATGCAGAAACGCGTCAAGTGGAAACATCCACAAGCCAATTTGAAACAAGGGGACCTAGTTGTCATTAAAGAAGAAAACCTCCCACCCAATGAATGGAGACTTGGAAGAATAGCCAAACTACACCCTGGTCCAGACAACCGAATACGTGTAGTTGACGTTGATACGGCAAAGGGCCAAACTACAAGACCAATCGCAAAGTTGGTCCTACTCCCGCCCTGCAACTAGGGAGTCGAGATTCGGAACACTTCAAACTCATTTTGTTTATAGTTTTCGCTACAAACAAGTTTTTCGTATTTTAATACGAACGCAGCAATTACATACATACGTACATATGTACGTTTGTACAAATGTAAATAAAAAAAAATATTTTTGGATATTCATAAACAAAATTTGTCAAATATTTCAATTTATCTTCACATCGTTTGAATATAGTTATGACGACACCCATAACAGTATTCACTCAAACACAAAAAAAATAAAAAATTTTTTTTTAAGGTAAACTCATTCATTGGTTTTTTATATGAATATTTTATATGCCGTTTTGAATGAATTCATGAAGCCCTCTACCTCGTATGCATGAAAAAATTTTATGGTAGGGATTCAAATTAATAAAAATCAATGCGTTTTGCTCGACGTTCGAATTTATTCTGTTTTCTATAAATTCAAATATTTTCATTCAACCGACGTTAACCTGTCTACTCTTCAAATCAAATCCCACCCGGTTATGTAATTATTCTCTATATTGTTGGTAAACATATGCTCACTCGCTTATGATTGTCATTAGTTGCGTTCGATAACAAAATTAGCCAACACCAGCCAACAATCAAAATCAAGAGAGTAAGCGAAAATTCTCTCCCAAAGAGATGAAAAAGCAAAAAAGTAAACGAACAGGAAATTAGCCATTACTTGCATTTTAACCGCTTAGGAATATTAGTATTTTTTATTCAACAAATGTTTATATACTAGGTACATTTACTTTCATAAATATAATTCATTATTTTCGTTAACTACCTCGTACGTTTTTGATTAAAATATGTTAAATATTTTGAAGTATTTTTGGTTCGCTTCGTCTAATATTATTTTTATATAATTTAATTTTATGCCTAAATAACTCCATTAGCCATTACTTGCAAAAACCGGAAGAAGAAGACACACCAGCTGACTTTGTTTATGTTTTATTTGTAAACAAACTGAAATTCATGTTGCCTCCATAGAAGAAAAAAGGAAAGTGAACGTTCAATGTTCGCCAGGAACATTTCTAGAAGTAAAAACTAGTTGGCGCTATCATAAAGTCACATAGCAGGCAGCCAAAAAGCATATAAATACCAAAACTCGGATAATGCAATTTTGTTTGTTTACAAAAATTGCAACCATATGTTTTGTGATCATATGTTTTCGTGTTGGATAATTTTTGCTGACTAAAATTACCTTCCGTATTCCGTTTTTCATAGTTTGCTTATCGCAAGGGAGGCGGTATGTTTAGGCCCATACCTAAATATGCTGCACCACCCTAATGTGCGTTAAATAATTTTGTATCTGAGTGCACACACACATATATAAGATACGGCTAACATTCCAGCCGTTAACAATATGCCCCGCCGTACGGTAACTGAGTTGAGGGGAAACTCAACGAAGGTTACTGTTCGGCGGGCTCTAACCCTTTTTCGTTTATTGGCACTCCATCACTTCCTAGAAGACCAGCAGAGCGAATGCCAGCCACCACACTAAGTCAGCAAGGTAATTTCATCAAGCTATTAGCAAAATTTATAGTTAAATTCACTCTGTTTTATTAGACATTTTTTCTCAACAAATAAAGCAAACATTTGTTATTATTGTTAACCATTAAATACTAATACGCTGTTGTTTTTTTTCACTTATTTTCTTTACGTGCGAGCGCCTTAACAACTCCAAGACGCCGGCGCGTAAATACAAACTAAAATTACATATGAAAGATGATAGTTCTGTCCAGGGCTGCCAACTCTACTTAGCTATGAAGTGCCATATTGAGGATAAAAAAGTGTCATAATGTGCCAAATAGAAAAATGAAAGTACCAAAAGAGGTTCCATTCTTTTTAATTCTTCCCATTAAGCATTAAAATTAGAAACATATTCCTAAAACCAAAGTCCAATGCCAAGGTAAGATAAACCAGTTGTATAAACTATAGAAATTTTAAAATTTTAGTTGAGAAAAAGAAGTACACGCAAACGATTTCACAAAAATGTATTGAAAAGTTACTATTTTTCAGATGTGCCATTTTGCCACTATGTGCCAAACTGAAAAATTAAGTGCCAATTGAAGTAAAATAGGGCCAACAATGGCACCGTTTGAGCCAAGTTGGCAGCCATGGTCTTGTCTATGTAAAAAATTTAAGAATACCACAGGTCCATAAAAATGAACTAAATAAACAAGTAAATAAATTAATTCAGGATGATATATTAGAACCATCTGTGTCAGAATATAATAGTCCTATCCTATTATTTTAGTAGCCGAAAGATAAAGGATCGAGACTAGTTATTTACTACAGGGCCGTAAACAAAAAACTAACAGCAGATAAATTCCCATTACCAAGAATCGATGATATCCTAGAGTTGGGCAACTCATTTGCACTGTGCTGGTAGCGTGCACTTCTGCGGTCTACAGGGGCAAGATGAAGTGAGGATGCCAAAGCCCGGGGAAAGGGAGAAAATTTAAGCGAGTTGCATCTGTGTGTGTAACCGGAATCAGGGTTACCACTGAAAAACTTTGTTTCCTACCAAGAGCTGGTTCAAAATCCTACCAAAATGGCTTATTTCTTACCATTTAAAAAAACCGCGTTTGCCGACAGTAAATAAATTTTTTTGCTGGTTTTTATACTTAAAATAAGATTTCCAGGTAAACAAAAAGATCATAATAATAGCTGGTATATACATATTTAAGTACAAATTATACATAGCACACAAAAAAGTGGTGTGTGATTTTAACCAGACCCACCTACCGACAAGTAATTCTACCCGCTGAACCCGAATCTGAGGTCCGTTTGACTTCTACACCCTCGAAATTTCGAGTAAATTGCGAAAAACTGAAAAAATTGCAAAAAATCGCTAAGTTAATAGTTTTAATAAAGCCGTCGGAGTAAATGACGTGAAAAATCGGAGCAAAAATTAAATTCCGACGTAGAATTTTTATACATCACTCATTTTCATACACATATTTATTATGAAGTATATATATGTACTTAAATAATAATAATAAAAAAAAGCAAGTGCGCCTGGGCCAAACTGGAGAAGTGAAACTTACGATACGAATCTCTTTTTTCTCATAACCAATATACATAAATATGTACATACATATGTACATACATACATTCATCTGCTTTTGCTTAAGGTTATATTTTTTGTCTTTTTTCTACCTAGATCCCTACCTCTACTACTGTTCGTTCTAATTACATTTATCTTATTCTGTTTTCCTTTATCTTCATTTTTATCTTTACACTCTATCGATAACAAAATCAGTTATAATACTGGTAGCAAAATTGATTAGAAAATCGATATAAATATTGATAACAAAACCTATAAAAATATCGATAAATAATCGATAACAAAATCGATAAATATCTATAACGAAATCGACAAATATCGATAAATATCGATAACAAAATCTATAAATTTCGATAACAAAATCGATAAATACTCATAGCAAAATCGATAAATATCGATAAAAAATTCGATANAGCTTCTCCTCCGATTTGTGGCGTGCGCCTTGATGTTGTCACACAAAGCGGAGGGACCTACAGTTTTACGCCGACTCCGAACGGCGATTGTATTTTTATGAGAAGCTGTTCTTCATGGCAGAAATGCACTCGGAGGTTTGCCATTGCCTGCCGAGGGACGACCGCTGTTAAGAAAAAACCTTTTTTCTATATTTTGTGATGCTGCTTTGACCAGGGTTTCAACCCAGGTGCTGCGGTGTGGAAGCGCGCACTGCTTACCACTACACCACAGCGGCCGACAAGTAGTGTTATATGAAGTAATAATATATATGTAATTCCATACATTACTTTCATATATGGCGGGACGAAAATCGGACTGAGACAGGGAAAAACATTCGTATATGATCAGAAAACAAAACGAAAGTTCTCCGCTAATGATGCGTTTGCCAACATTGGAGAACAAAACGTTGCCTGCCACTATCATAGCGACGCATCTTTGGAAAATGTTCCGAAAAAGTTCGGTTAGCGATAATCGTTTTCAACAGTTTGGTCCGCAAAACATCTGTTTTCAGCATCGTTTGTGGATATGCCCAATTGCGCGATCACTGTTGATTGAGTAGGAGTGCGCACATTTTTTGCTTACTAGCATAACGATGGGACAAATTATTTATTAAATTATAATACGGAGTGGAATGTGGCTTTTCTTTGTAAATATGTTGACGGAGAATCGCAATGTCTTATATGTGAAAAACGTGCAAAGTATGTATATAACATAAAGAGGCATTACGAGGTTCATGGTAGTGAGTATGACAAATACGATAGAGAGGAAAGAAAAAACATTTACCTATCCTTGAATCCAAACGAAAAACTCAGTTCGAAAGCGGTAATTCCTACATTTTTTAATTACATGAGGCTAATGACAGAATTAATCTTTTTGTCTGAAAAAATTAATAAACTTGGGGACGTTTACTATCAATTTTAAAGTATAGTTAAATCGTGAGTTAAATTTACATAACATGCATATGTACATTGGTTACCATAAAATCAAAGCTTGATATATTCGCCGCGCCTTTTGCTTTCGATTCCTTTGATGCACCGCAGTATTTACAAACGGAATTGATCGATTTGCAATGTGATACCCGATTGAAGGTGATTATAGAGAATCGACTTGCATCGCTGATTTCTATAAAGGAATTTGTAATGAAAAATTTCCAAATTTACGTTTATTTGCTGCAGAAGTAATAGCAATGCTTGGCTCCACATACTCATGCGAAAGTAGGTTTAGGAATCGAATTTCTGACACTAATTTAAAAAATGTAATGCGTTTAGCTGCAGCACAGGAAATAACTCCCAACATAGAGCAGCTAACCAAAAAAGCATTTCGGTTATAATATTGATAAAAGGTTTTACCTAAATTTTTTGTCCTTCCATATCTTTGTACTTATTTTAAATGTGAATAAATAAAAACTTTACTTTACGCAATAGAGGTTTTGTAAGTGAACTTAACAAAAATTGTGAACACAAACTTTGAGTGAGTTGCATCTGTGTGTGTGGCCGGAATACAACAGCAAGTATGGGTGAGCACACACCAGCGATGCCAACTCTGCCAAAGCCGATTCCCTTAAATTTCTGCAAAAAAGCCTCCATTTTCAATGGTAGATATTGCTTGAAATGAATTTCTTTCACTATTTGAGGTTACTTGTTTTTTAGGCAGGCTATTGCTTCCCAGTGATGGAAGTGCAAATGCAAATATACCTTTCCAATTAATTCCAAATAATTTTTCATGAAACCCTTTCTTAGTTTCAGATAAAAAGTAAAGTGATTAACCTTTTTTAAACATGGTTTTATCTCGAACTGCTTGAAGATATTTCTCCCAACGTAATTTTAATAGCCAAATTTATTTAATGTTATTCCAAAAGTCGATATGGCATTGAAGGAAAAAGTCATGAAAAAATTCATACTTATAAAAACCATTTTAGGTAATTTATTTACTTTTAGGTAGAACTACGTACAAATAGGTACAATTTGAAAAATTTATTTTCCATCCCTATTGCTTACCCTTTCGGTTTGAAGTTTTTGCCCCGCATCTTGCACCTGCTTGCCCGCGCTGCTGCGAGCGGGCTGTTCTGCCGCCCATCCCTATCCTAGACCAATTAGGAAGAGCAAAATATTTTTCGTATTTAGACCTAATATCTGGTTTTAACCAAATATAATTGAGCCCAGAATCCAGACACATTACATCCTTTACAGCAGACGATGGCACATACCGCTTTAAAAGATTACCTTATGGTCTGAATGTAGCCCCAAATTCCTTCCAAAGAATGACGACTCTAGCATTTACAGTCTCAAGCCTTCACACGCATTCTTATATATGGATGACTTAGTAGTATTATTTGGAGGATGGTTCCGTGCACAGAAGTGGAAAGCTTTTGACTGCCATTCACCTGGCCTGGCCAGGAGCGATTCTTGTGCGTACGGTTCAAATCGCAGCTCACAACGTCCGGATATTTATATCCACGTATCCTCTGGGTAGCAACCAAACATCCGTTTGGGAGCGAGCTAAAGTGAGAAGGCGTAAAACTTCGTGTGCGCTGGGTTTGGGTCCCGCCACGTTAAAACCCCGCCCAATGAAAAGACCGGACCCCTAATGGAGAAGGTGCCTCTGCCCGGCTGGTTGATGTCCTCGGGAAGACAAAGGCTGACATCACCGCCATCCAAGAAATGCGATGGACGGGGCAAGGTAAAGTAAGCGTGAAGCCTTGCGACGTCTACTACAGTTGCCACGTAAAGGAGCGCAAATTCGGTGTTGGATTCGTGGTAGGAGAGAGACTCCGTCGCCGAGTACTGGCGTTCACCCCGGTGGACGAACGTCTAGCCACAATCCGCATCAAAGCTAGATTCTTCAACATCTCGCTCATCTGCGCCCATGCCCCGACGGAAGAGAAGGATGAGGCGTCCAAGGATCTCTTCTATGAGCGCTTGGAACGTACATATGAGCGCTGCCCCCGACACGATGTCAAAATCGTGCTTGGCGATTTTAATGCCAAGGTGGGCAAGGAAGGGATCTTTGGCGCCACTGTCGGAAAATTCAGCCTCCACGACGAAACGTCCGATAACGGACTGAGGCTGATCGACTTCGCCGGGGCCCGAAATATGGTAATATGTAGTACTAGGTTCCAGCATAAGAACATCCACCAAGCTACATGGCTGTCTCCAGATCGAAAAACGAGAAACCAAATCGATCATGTTGTGATAGACGGAAGGCATGCTTCAAGCGTTTTGGACGTACGTACACTCCGAGGGCCAAACATCGACTCGGACCACTATCTTGTTGTAGCCAAGATACGCACCCGCCTCTGTGCAGCAAAAAATGTGCGCCCAACAATGCAAGGAAAGCTTAACGTCGAAAAGCTGCAATCACAACAGACGGCCAATTTATTCGCCACTCGACTCACACACCTGCTCTCTGAGAGCACTCTTCAACAATCCGACGTACGCGAGCAGTGGAACCACATTTCCCGATCATTAAGTACCGCCGCCGAAGAAGTAGTTGGATTTCAGCGAGCCCGAAAGAACAACTGGTACGATGAGGAATGTCAAGAAGCCGCAGAGAAAAAAGATGCCGCATACAGGGCCACGCTGCGATCGGGCGCAACGCTAGCCATGTGGGACCGTTTTAGGGAACTGAAGAAGGAAGCGAGACGTATTTGCCGCAATAAGAAGAGAGAGACCGACATACCTGAGTGCGAAGAGCTTGAGATGCTGGCCGACAGGAAGAACGCCCGAAAATTCTACAAGAGGGTTAGGCGACTTACGGAAGGTTTCAAGACCGGGGCGAACTCCTGTAAGAACAACAATGGCGACCTAGTGACCGATGTCCAGAATATACTTAAATTGTGGAGGGAACACTTTTATAACCTACTGAATGGTAGCAGCGCTGAAAGTAGTGAGGAAGACGAACCCGACTCCACAGTCGATGATTATGGAGTAGCTGTCCCACCGCCTGACTATGACGAGGTACGAATAGCGATTACGCGGCTGAAAAACAACAAAGCTGCTGGAGCTGACGGCCTGCCAGCCGAGCTATTCAAGTACGGCGGCGAGGAGCTGATGAGGTGCATGCATCAGCTCGTATGCAGAATATGGTCAGATGAACGCATGCCCGACGACTGGAATTTAAGTGTGCTCTGCCCAATCCACAAGAAAGGCGACCCCGCCATACGCGCCAACTACCGCGGAATTAGCCTTCTAAGCATAGGTTACAAGGTCTTATCGAGCGTATTGTGCGAAAGACTGAAGCCCACCGTCAACGAGCTGATTGGACCTTATCAGTGTGGCTTTAGGCCTGGAAAATCCACCATAGATCAGGTATTCACAATACGCCAAATCTTGGAAAAGACCCGCGAGAATAGGATCGACACACACCATCTATTTGTCGATTTCAAAGCCGCTTTCGACAGCACGAAGAGAAGTTGCCTTTATGCCGCGATGTCTGAATTTGGTAATACCGCGAAACTAATACGGCTGTGTAAAATGACGTTGAGCAATGCCACCAGCTCCGTTAGAATAGGGAAGGACCTCTTCGAGCCGTTTGATACCAAACGAGGTTTCAGACAAGGGGACTCCCTTTCGTGTGATTTCTTTAATCTGATGTTGGAGAAGATAATAAGAGCCGCAGAACTCAACCGCTCAGGCACAAGACTTTACAAGAGCGTACAATTGCTGGCGTATGCCGACGACATCGATATTATCGGTAAAAACAAGGGCTACGTCTGTTCTGCCTTCTCGGGATGGATAGAGAAGCACAGCGAATGGGTCTGGTGGTGAACGAGGACAAAACTAAGTATCTCCTGTCANTGCTACTTTGGGCTGAGTAGGCAATTGAGAAGTAAAGTCCTCTCTCGTCGTACAAAGATCACACTCTATAAGTCACTCATCATGCCTGTGCTGGTGTATGGCGCGGAGGCATGGACAATGAAAGCATCTGATGAGGCGGCTCTTGGAGTTTTCGAGAGAAAGATTCTGCGAAAGATTTACGGACCTTTACGCGTTGGTGATGTCGAATATTGCAGACGATTTAACGATGAGCTGTATGAGCTTTACAACGATATAGACATAGTGCAGCGAATTAAAATTCAGCGGCTCCGCTGGCTTGGCTATGTCGCTCGAATGGACAGAAACGCTCCTGCTCTGAAAATACTCAACGCGGGCCGCGATGCTGATAACAGAGGAAGAGGAAGGCCTCCTCTGCGTTGGAAAGGCCAGGTGGAGAAGACTTGGCTTCACTTGGCATTTCCAATTGGCGTCAGTTAGCACAGAAAAGAAATGACTGGCGTACTGTTTTGGACTCGGCCAAAATCGCTTAGGCGGTTACAGCGCCAATAAAGAAGAAGGAGAAGTAGTATTAGGATGCTCTGAAAAATTTACGACACGTATTTTCCACTTTAAAATTACACCCAGATAAATGCCAATTTTTCAGTCAAGGAGTTACTTATGTTGGACATAAGTGCACAAGTAAAGGAATTTTACCAGATCCAAGCAAATTCTAAATTGTTCAAAACTACCCAACACCCAAATGCTGACGAAGCAAAAAGATTTGCCGCGTTCTGCAATTATTACAGAAGATTTATACCAAATTTTGCAGAATACTCTAGAATCTTAACAAGACTTTGCAAGAAGAACGTTGTTTTCCATTGGACAGATGAATGTGAAATATCATTTAACTACCTAACAAATGCATTAATTAGCCCAAATATCTTACAATATCCCGACTTTAGTAAAGAATTTTGTATGAAGGACAACATTTACCAATTGCCTACACCTCAAGATCACTCACAAAAGGCGAAATAAATAAAGCAACAATTGAGAAAGAATTGGCAGCAATACATTGGGCCATTACTCATTTTAGACCATACGTTTATGGCAGAAAATTCTTAATTAAAACAGACCATCGACCCTTAACATACCTTTTCTCAATCAAAAAGCCTTCCTCAAAATTAACAAGAATCAGATTAGAATTGAAAGAATACGACTTTGGAGTGGAGTAATAAGCCGGAAAAGAAAAGTATGAGACAGACGCACTATCGCGCATAGGTATCAAAGACCTTAAAGAAATGTCAGTAGAAGCATGTAAAATCATAAAAGTTACGACAATATCGGAAACTAGACAACCAAACAGTAGTAATAATAATAATGAAGAAAATAAATGTCACAATGAGAACCCCAAAATATATGAAACGCTTAATAAATATGAAGTAAAAAGGCTAGTCGAGCTCGTTTTCCACCCTCCGAAATTATATTTCAAAAAAGGAAAGAAAATTTGTAGCGAAATAGATACAAGCAACCTAATTGTGGAGGCGAAGATTGGCTTAGGACAATTCTTTACCACGCTTATGAAAGAAGCCGGAAATTTAGGAATCGTAAAAATACAGTTGTACTTAGGAGACTAATTGTTTAATTATACTCAAGCAGATAAATTTAAAGAAATAGGTACCAAAGTTCTCAATAATTTAACGATTGCATTAACTCCGGAGGTTATGCATGTGACAAACACTGAAAAAATTAAAAAGATTCTTCAAACATATCACGATGATCCTGTTAATGGTGGCCAACCAGGAATCAATCGTACCACTAATAAAATAAAACAAAACTGGAAAAATATGAAAAATGACATAAGAAAATACCTTAAAAAATGCGGTGACAGGTAATAAGGTCAATGGAAATAATGTCAATTGACTTTATTTCCCACCCTGGTGCGAAATAAAGTCATTGACATTATTACCATTTCAAAAGCGAAATAAAGTCAACAAAAATTTGGAAATAAAGTCATTGACGCTATTTCCTCATTCAAATGGAAATAGCGTCAACAATGCTTAAAGTATGTCGATTCATAGAAAAAAATGTTGTTCTTACAATAAACATTGCCCCGTAAGTGTTGTTTTTTAATAGAAGAAAAAGGCTTTTGCCAAATCCTCAGTGTTGTGATATTAATCCACACACAATCATGAACTACCACCAAGTGATTCTATTAAAAAAAAATTTAAATTACGGATATGTAAAAACACGATGCAAAAACTAAACGCCTGCGCACAGCTGGAATATAAGAAATATTTGAAGAAAGAGTGGAGAAATGATCCATAACTTGCAAAACATTTTTCGTTTCTACAAAAATAAAGCGAACACTATTAAATTGAAGAAACAGTACATGTCCAAAAACCCCGGAGGAGCACTGAAAGAATTCTGTGTTTTAAATTAGCATATTTTGAACGAATTCGGAATGTCTAAGGTGGAAAAGAACCCAACTTTTCTATAAGGAAACAATTATAAAAAAAGAATTTTCTTACACTGTATTTATGCCTCCGCCAGCAGTCATTTAAAAGCAGCTAAGGAGAACGACGACACTACTTATTAGATGGCACATTCAACGAGCCAATGTGCCAAAATGCGGGTATAAACAATTATTGATTATTTAATATCGGAACCGAGATCATATAAGTTAATTGATTGGTTTTCACACACTTTTGAAACACAAATTATATGCTTTTTTACTGCAGACAAGTTGTTGCCTCAAAACACAGCAGAAATCTTCCAATCAGGGCTGCCAACTCTCCTTAGTTTTGAGGTGCCATATTGAGGATAAAAAAAGTGCCAAAATGTGCCAAATAGAAAAATAAAAGTGCCAAAAAAGGTGTAATTCCTTTTAATCATTCACATTTAGCAATAAAATAAAGCCACATTTTCAAAACAAAAGTGCAATGATAAAATAAGATAAAGCAGTCGAAAAGCCTTTATAAATTAGAAATTTTAGTTGAGAAAAAGAAGTGCACGCAAAGGATTTCACAAAACTGTATTGAAATGTTATTTTTTTACAAAAGTGCCATTTTGGCATTTTGTGCCAAATTGAAAAATTAAGTGCCATTTGAAGTAAAATAGGAACAAATGGCACGGTTTGAGCCAAGTTGGCA
>NW_016166625.1:0-3444 GCF_001687245.7 Rhagoletis zephyria | reverse complement strand
TGGTTTGAAGTTTTGTACATCATTAAAATTGAGTATAATAACGTGCTGCTCATTTGCTTCTCTTTAAAAAAAAAAAATGGTCGAACATACTTAATTTGTATGAAAAAGATACGCAACATCGCCAACAAAAAAAATTGTCAAAAATTAAATGTCTTAGCGACTTCAAAACTGCACTTGATTATACTAAAATTTAAGGTTTTCTTTTACAAATTTTGCGGGGTAAAAGCTCCAGAAAAATTGCCTACAAAGATGTGATGTTACTACAAGAATGCTGTTTCAGGACTAATACATCTAGGATCATTGATGATTGATCATTTTAAGATCTGTAAGTTTTTGCAAAATTATTTTTTGTCCCGTATTCGGCTCCCATAAATATGGTCACCGTAATAATACTTCATCAAATGGAATGATTGAAACATCATTTTGAGGTAATAATAAAAACTTTTTGATAGGGTTGCCACCCGCTTAAAATTTTTGGGACTTAAATATATACTGACTAAAATATTACAACGCATTCAGGGAATGAAAGTTTAATGCCTTAATTAATTTAATTAAATGCACTCTTAACTAGAAGTAATGATTTCGAATAGGGTTGTCAACTATTTAAAAATGTATATCTATAATCCCATATATGTAAAACTTTGTTGCGTTAAACGTATGACCACATAACTCGAGAACAGATTGTCCGATTTAAGTAGATTTTTTTTAGTTGTGTTTGCCTTTGCCCAAGGAAGAATTGTATGCGGGGAAAACCCCGATAGGTGGCACTGGGGTCGACTTATTACTAAAATTATATTTATAGTCCGATTTCATATTTAATATATATATTGGTAAGAAGAAGGAAAACATCTTTCAGCTAGGTAGCGCTGGAGCCGAGTTGTCTATACTAATATATATTTTGAAAGCCTTTTTTTCTGTTCGCAAAGCTCGAGAACGGTTGTACCGATTTTAAAATTTCGCACACCTACTGCAGAATTTCCAAGGATGGTTATAGGCTAAAAAAAAATCGAACATGGTTTGGAGATGCGTATATGAAAGAATGGCATACTCATGGAGAGAAGTGGGACTATTTGAAAATGGGGCGTTGTGCGTGTTTGACCCGCCAGGTGGAGCTGGAGTCCACTTATTACTAAAAATGGTATGCATGATCCGATTTGACTTATACTCGAAACGTGTATTAATATCGTGAAGGAAAATATTGCCGTGGAAAAATGTACCCGCCAAGTGGCTCAGGAGGAGGAGGAGCAAAAACGCTGTATTAGTTATCAAATAGGTTCTTTACACTTTTGGCTCGTGTGGAAATATAAGTATGTATTTCTCATACACTACACCTCCTCCCTTTAGAAGAATGCTTATACATTTGCGAGGTCAATGTATGAGCATTCTGTTTTAATTAAATTTTATGACATACATATGTATGTAATTTTAAAGTTACTTGAGTTTGTTAATCTTTTTTTGAAATATTCACATATGAGTAATTGCTGAGTTTACTTTTTAGTTGTTTTGGGGACATTATTTATTTGTTTATTCATTCATGCTGTATATTTGTATGACATAATTAAATGAAAAATCAATTCAAAGTTTTATGTTTACGCTAACAAAAGTGAAATGTTCTTATTCTAATAATTTGAGCCTATTTTTATGCATGTTTAAAAGGAGATTTTTGACAATTGCTCAGTTCTAAAAAATTCGAAGCGCGTTACCCAATTTAAGTTTTTTGGTGGAGGGGAATTTATACCCTAAATTTGGGAGTATAAATAAAATAGTTGTTTAAAAATAATTTATATCTTATCTAAAAACGTTAAAATTTTACATTAAATTCGATAACTACTTTCCAAAATCTTTATTTTTACATTAATAACATTTTAGTGAACATATTTAAAATTTTTTTTTTGGTGCCATTATGTCATCTGATTATTACAGTACTATTACAGTTTTCTATATCGGATACGATTGTTTCTGATATAATTGAGACACTGAAATTACACATTTCGATATTGTCTTTGTCCATGTCTTTCAAGTAACTTGAAAACGGCATTTACATTGGAATCCATAGGCCTCATGACTTTCAGAGAAGTGAGTATTATCCAATTCTAGTATGTTTCGACAATATCGTTGTTTCTTTGGGTAAAAATAAATATATTTTACTGTTCAATATTAGAGGGGGTGTGAAACAAAATTGATGATTTATTTTTAATATGAAAACTATAAACGCAATTATCAACTTATTGAGCATTAGACCTCTTTCAAAAACAAAAGGGGAAACGTTCTGTTATTTGTGCAATGGTTTTGGTTTTTATACAAATAACCGAGCCGTACCCAACAAAATATGTACCTTTTGCTTGTTCAAATTTCGATTATAGGAACAAAATGTTTGTAAATAAACAAGAAATTAATAAAAAAAATTGAAGGATTTTAGGTATTGGATACGGTAGCACGAAATGTCACAATCTACTTAATTGTCAGGTTGTTAATATGGCGATTACTGCTTAAGATATAATTATTTTTATTATGTGTATGTTTATGACCTGTTTCATCTTTAACTAACACTAAATTTCCTATATTTATTTCCTTATACTGTATATTTTTATCGTAATTAATTTTTTGTTTTTCCTTAGATTGTTGTACTAATCGCTTAGCTCGTTGTTGTAATATTTGTAATCTATATTTAATTTCTTTTTCATAACCCTCGTAATTATATATGATGAGTTTGTATTGGGACAATATTTATTGGGTTGAATTTACCGGGATGAGTTTGTTTTTGGGATGAGTTTGTATTGGGACATTTTGTTTTGGGACGAATTGTAGCGGGATTAATTTGTGGGACCAATTTACATGGGATATATTTACCGGATACCGTTTTCATTATGCATTACTTCGTTTTTCTTATGTGCATTACTTCAGTTTTGAGTCGAAACTGTGCATGTATACATTACTTCGCTTTTCTCATATGCATTATTTCAGATTCAAAACGAAGGTGTGCATATGCATAATTTCGGGCTAACTATGTTTTCTTGTAGGAATTCGTAGGTCAGGGGGGTTTTTCCAAAAACTAGTTTAAAGGACAGTAACCATGAACTGTGGATGGTGTTGTATTATAGCAATACGAAAAATATTTGAGGTGCTCATCCCAATCGTCTTTATCAATTCCCATATCCGTTATGATTGTTTTCATACATGCATAAATCAAGATAAAGTTTTCGAAATTTGGGTACTGTTTTTGTATGTTTGCTTTGTATTGGGATTGCAATCAAATATTTGGTCAGATCACGTACAATGGTAACCGCATATTCATTTTCATTTACCGATTTTGAAAATGGTCCAATTGTATCAATCTGTACTATATCGAACTCTTTTGTGGGGTTCCTTCAAATTTATGCTAAGTTTGTTTTTGTTGCAGTGCGTGCATTTTTTGGTGACAGGTAATAAGATCAACGGAAATAA
>NW_016166624.1:23602-23727 GCF_001687245.7 Rhagoletis zephyria | reverse complement strand
TATGATGTCATACCATATGATGTCATATCATGTAATGCCACGTCATGTACTGCCATGCCATGTCATACCATGTGATGTCAAGTCATGTGATGTCATGCCATATAATGTGATGTCATATCATATAA
>NW_016166624.1:12359-23373 GCF_001687245.7 Rhagoletis zephyria | reverse complement strand
AATGACTAAATCGATAACAAAATCAATTATTTAATCGATAACAATATCCATTGTTGTATCGATAGCAATATCGATTATTATATTGATTATTATATCGATTACAATAGCGGCTATTTAATCAATAACAGTATCGATAACAATATCGATTATTTTATCGATAGCAATATCGATTATTTTATCGATAGCAATATCGATTATTATATCGATAAAAATATCGAGTTTTATATCGATAACAATATCGATCTTCATCCTAATCCTTTTCTTCATATTTATCTTTATTTTTGAATATTCCTCTTCACCTTTACCTTAAAGTGTTTAAATTTACTTTGATCTTCGTTTTTGCCTGTACCTCTAGGCATCTTTGTTTTTATTCTCAAACCGCTAAACCGCTGAGAACTATTTCCATGTGCATTATTCCGCTTGAATTTGACAATTTACTCCCAACCAACCAACTGCCGCTAAAGAAGTTTCACTTCATAAATTCAAGAAATGTTCTTACCCTTTTAGTTACCCTAATTATTATGTATCTGTCATTGTCTCCATTTTCGTCTTTATATTCACTTTTGCCTTCTTTTTTATTGACTTCATCGTTATCATTTATTTCTTCATCTTCATATTTATCTTTATTTCAAAGCTTAATTTCAAATGTGTAGTGAAACAACAGGCGAAACATGTCAAATTGAACATGTTGCAGCAACATCTATACACAATTCGAAAATGTTTAAACGACGGTTTTGGCCGTAATTTTCAACCAATTGTGAAACCATAAAAACTCTGCTCATCTACGGAAAAATGCCTTTCTAACGGTGTTCTTGGTTTTGACTTCGGTTCGGTAGAATCGCCAAACGAACGGAGGCAAAATTTATGCTAGCGTATTAATATATAGATTTGTTTGTCCCTTTTGAAGTGCAAAGAAGTGAAATTGGCTATAATAATACATTTCTTATACTACAAAACAAAACAAAACATATTCGTTTAAATTGATACTCATACTTATAAAAGTTCAACTGAGATCAAATACGGAGGCGCTTATCAAAATCCGGACATAGGAAATTATTTACATTTTACCATATTATAATACAACGGATAAGGTACTGGTCAAAATAATAGCACCACAACATTTTTATCAGTTTTGACTATTTTTTGTTTGTTCAGTGTCTACTATTTTTTTATAAAAGTTGTACAAAACATAAAAAACTACAAAATCATTAAAATTTCAATCTTTTTAATTCGAATTTGTATAAAAATTTTGTCTAAGCGGTTTTATAGCTTACTAAATTTTACTATAACTCAGTGTAAGCTTAACTAGCTTTAGCCAATAACTAAAAAGTTTTTTTCCGACTGTATTGTGAATTTTCTTGGATAAAAAAAATGTATGTAATGTTAAGATACGTAAAAAGAGAAGTTTCGCTAAAACCGACATCGATAGTTTTCAAAACCTATCGATAGTGGCGACAGTTTTCAACTATCGATATTACTATCCATAGTATCCCAGCTCTACTCGCTAGTAAGTCGAGCGACGCAATGCAGACGCAGCTAGATGAATTAGCAAAACAAATGCGTAAACTGACTCAGGCCATGGAAAAGGAGACTGTCCGTCGAACACACGCACCATCGGGCACGAGCCCCACGGTTACTTCGTCAATATGTTTTTACCATCGCAGATCTGGCGCTAAAGCCAACAAATGCACTCAACCATGCACATGGGGGTCGATTCAGGGAAACGCAGCAGACTCCCAGTAGACATGGCGAGTACTGGGAGTAAAGCAAATCCTCGCCGACTGTTTATATACGATCGCACATCCGGCGCGAAATTCCTCGTCGACACTGGCGCGGATATTTCAGTGACCCCACCTTCACGTGACAGCAAAGCAACGCCAACACAGTTCCGACTTCACGCTGCAAACGGCAGCAAAATCGTTACGTACGGCGAAAAAATACTATCTCTTAACATTGGACTCAGTNCCAAGGAAGAGTTTCAGCTCATGGTCGACCTCGGACATGCAAGACCTTCCAAGAGTCCTTGGACCAGCCCACTACATATGGCCAGGAAGAAAAATGGGGACTGGAGACCATGCGGAGACTACCGCAGACTCAACGACCAAACCGTCCCAGACCGGTACCTAATATCGCTTCTTCAGGATTATGCAGCAGTACTGGCCGAAAAGAAAATCTTCTCCACTGTCGACCTCCGCCGCGCATTCCACCATATTCCGGTGGCAGATGAAGACGTGCCTAAAACAGCCGTGATAACTCCATTCGGCCTCTTCGAGTTCGTCAGTATGCCATTTGGACTCCGAAACGCGGCACAAACATTCCAGCGCTTCATCAACGAAGTCCTCTCCGGTTTGGAATTCGTGTACGCCTACATCGATGACCTGTTTATAGCATCAAATAGTGTTCAGCAACATAAACAACATCTTCGTTCCGTATTTCAACGCTTAAGTCAATTCGGGTTATGCATCAATGCGGACAAGTGCGATTTAGGTGCTTCTACTGTCGATTTTTTGGGTTATCGGGTCTCAGCGCAGGTCTCAGCATCTCCTACAGATCGAGTACAAGCGCTTCGCGATTTTCCGAAACCTAAAACCATCCTAGAGCTAAGGAGGTTTATCGGAGCCGTGAATTTTTATAGACGACATATTAAGAATGCTGCTACGGTACAAGCACCCCTCAATGACTTTTTACAAGACGCGAAGAAAAATGATAAGAGGCCGGTGCCCTGGACTGAGGAGGCAGAAAAAGCATTTGCGAGGGTTAAAGACCAATTGGCCAGCGCAGCCCTCTTAGCACACCCAATTCAAGCGGCCGAATTGCGAATCACTTGTGACGCATCTAGTAGCGCCCTGGGATCAGTTTTGGAGCAGCACCCTAATAGCACATGGCACCCACTGGGATTCTTCCCGAAGAAGCTCTCACCCGCATAGAGAAATTACAGCACGTATGATAGGGAGTTGACGGCAGTAAACGAAGGAGTTAGGTATTTCCGACATTGGGTCGAGGGTCGAGACTTCGTAATCAGAACCGACCACAAGCCGCTAGTTTTTGCTTTCCGACAGCAGTCAGACAAGTCGTCGCCGCGGCAAATTAGGCAACTTGGCTTCATCAGCCAATTTACTACTTTTACTCGCTTGGACGCCATACATCTCCCAATGAGCATCGACCCCGAGGAACTGTCACTCGCCCAAGAATCAGATGAAGAACTCCAGCACCTGCTTGCTCACAACGATACGTCACTGAAACTGCAAACGCTCTACTGCGGACCTGGAGGCAAAGGAGTAACGTGCGACGTATCAACCAACAATATCCGACCGTTCGTACCGTTGCAGCTCCGTAAAATTATATGGTTTGTTACACAATTTGGCACATCCCAGCGGCAGGGCGTCCGTGAAGATCATCGCACAACGATACGTATGACCTTCGATGAATAAAGATATAACTCAATGGGCTCGTGACTGCGTCCCGTGTCAACGTTCCAAGGTAGGTCGCCATGTTCGTTCAACATCCGTATCATTCGCTAGCATGGACGGTAGGTTAGACCCCATTCATTTGGGCATAATGGGACCGATGCCGGAGCCCCAAGGGTACAAATACTGCCTGACAATGGTGGACCGATTCACTAAGTGGCCGGAAGCTGTGCCTATCAAAGATATCACTGCCAATACCGTCGCCAACACTTTTTACGCTCACTGGATCGCACATGGATCGCTATCATGTGTCATCAAAAGCAGCAGTGGACGCAAGTACTTCCCGCAGTGTTGCTCGGGTTGAGAACCTGCTACAAAGAGGACATGAGGGCATCACCTGGTGAATATTTGTATGGTACAACACTACGAGTTCCGGGGGAATGGCTGAAAAATCACAAATCAAACTGCATTTAAAATACATTCAAACGCGTCAAAAACATTCTAAAAATTTCTTTACGCTCTTTAGTTTAGCACCCATATATTGTTATTTCATACACCTTGTGAATAGTTGAACTAAATTCCACTTCAATTACGTGGCAACCCTCTTGAAAATATTTTTATACTGAAACGTTCTTAGACCTCTATCGTTTGACACCCATATATAATTTCATTGCCCAATTGCTTTAATTCACTTTAAACCTGATGTTTTGAACAGGCGGCAACCCTCCTACCTGAAGATTAGAAATAACCCTTTTGAAAATTATTTCCACTGATAGCCTGATTAATTTAATTTAATTTGAATTTAATCTTTAAAACAGGTGGCAACCCTTTTGGACTTTTTTTAGGTACATATAACTTTTTCAGCGCAAAACGGAGACATTGAAAAATCATAGGCAAATAATAATTTTAATATTTTTAAAATGCATTAGGCGTTCAAAAAGTATGTGCTTCTCATTGAAAATAAAGAGTTAATAATTTGAAATCTGTCACTCATAAATTATGAGTCATAATTATTAAAAAGGTAATATTTTAAGTTCTTTTCCATTTTGCACATTCAGCAATTATTTAATTGTTCTATTTCTCTGTATATATGTATATTACTTATATATTGAAGGACAAAATAAGACCTTCTACAGGTATGTGCCTTTAAAAATATGGAACATATAACCAATATTGTCTGTATATTTCTTTTCATGAGTAGTTTCAAATTTCCCTTTTTCTTATGACATACAGACAGACTAAAACATAAAAGGTTGGAATCATGCATAGATAACATTCATAATAAAGTGAGTTGAAAATGCTAAATACCAAAAACACTTTTTGTCTTGGAATTTCAGACCTTTGGGGTGCAGTTAGTGAATTTTAAAATATTTACTAAAACAATGATTTTCAGGCATGTTCTGCATTCTACATACTTTGGAACGAAAGTTGTTTAAAATTACTTCAATTTCGCATTTTGGTGTTCTACATTTTACCCTATACCATTGAAATCTGTTTTTTTTCGAACATCAAATTTTAAAAATGAAACAGCAAATCGCTACTTTTCTAGAACATCAAAAATGAAAAGCTTTCTTTTCGATTTTCACTTCATTTTCATTCTACTACTTTTCCGGAATATGCCTGATTTACAATGGATCTTAAGCGAAAATTAGTTTTTCGTAACATTTTTTGGGAATTGGTCGTGGTCCGCCCACTTGTGTCAAATATTTGTATATCAAAAACCACTTCACCAATCTGTAGCAAATTTGATGCGCCTGACCTTAAACACCGTTTTTCATTTTTTTTTTAATATTTAAAACAAATTTCCTAATATTTAGCTTTTCAGAGGTTTTTTTCAACGCATTTCACGCTGAATATTCTGTGTAGAGCAAAGCATTTTGAATAGGTAGCAGCTGTAGAGCACCTGATTTAATGATTTAACTTGTGTCGCGAATTTCGTCTTTACATTGCCATTTTTGTTTAATTTTACTCTAAAATTTCAAACTTTGTTTACGTATGTGGATTCCAAAACCAACAATTTTAAAATTTTGTGAAGGAAGAATATGTTCATTAGGCGAAACTACGGCACAAAATTTTTTTTTCGTTGTATGAGGGATTGTATCTGCGACATGAAAAACTCTAAATAAGAAGGCTACTATGAGAATGTTGTAAAAGTAAAGAAGTTCTCAAAGATGGAAGGGAAGTGCAACCCTTCGAAGGTACGCTTTGCAATTCAGCTCGTTCCGGATGCTATTCACTGCATTTTGCTTGGCCGAAATCCTTGCCTAGGAATGTTTGATACCAATTTTACGGGGTAAAAATCTCGAGCACAAAATACAAAGTAATGGAAAAATTTCTACAAATGTGTGATGTTGCAACTGAATATTTATGTGCTGCGTTCACAAAAGATCGAAAAATATATTCTAAATAAAGGTGCTATTTCAGGGCTAACAAATTTCGGATGATCGAAAAAGATTTTCAAATACTCCAGCTTTTCTGCAAAAAATTGGCAAAATTATTTTTTGTCACGTAGTTGGCTGCAATAAATATGGTCACCGTATATATAATTTTTGTGCGTTCAATTAAAAATTTACGTTTTTCCGCGTGTTATCGCACGGTTTCGGAGATTTGCCATATGAAGTTAAATTTATAATGGTTAGTTTGCTCGGCAACGCACACTTGCGGGAAGAAGAAAACAAATTCAGATCAAGAAAACAGTTCCATATCTTAAGATATTAATAAATGTATATTTCTGAACACTGTAATTTGCGTACAGTGAATCATGAGATATATATATATATATTTTTTTTTATATGATAGTTGAAGTCGGTTTTTTTTTTGCAAAAAATTACATATATTTTGCCTTTTGTAGCCTATTTCGTTATTTTACTTTGCCTTTTTTATAAGTTCACATGTCCTAAAAATCCATTCCCTGCTCATAAGTCTAAATTGGTAAGGTTTTGGCTGAGTTATTCAAGTTTTTCTTAAACCAGTCTTTGAAAAATGTTCAAAAACAGCATCAAAAATCTCATTGTTATGATTCCGTCGACATTTTTTTTAAATATTTTTATGCAAACTTTTTAGTTTTATTCTATTGTTTATTGGCCGTTCGTTCCAAAAAATATTATATTTTTCGAGCTCAAGGCCACATGAAAATAAAAAATTGTGTGTATTGTGTGTGGCCTTGAGCTCGAAAAATATGCAAACTTTTTAAGCTTAAACTGTTTAGTCATCTGAGGTAATTTTTTCAAAAAATATTTAAAAAACTTTTTATTAATAAAAAACTAAATTTTTGGAGGTATTTTCAAATCCGTCAGGCTCCCGTAAATCTTAGAATTGTTGCAAAATATTTTGGTGGAAGCCTTAAAATATAAAAAATTTTATAATTCCAGTCGAAAACCAGAACCGATTTTTTTTGTGTGGGGAGTGATGCAGTCTACTATACATAAGTTGACTATAATTACTCGGCCGTGCTATCATAGTAGCACAATGCCAATAAGTGCATTTTAAAATTTTCAGGCAAGTGCGATTAGCGAATATTTTCTTTTTTGTTGGTATGAAATATTTTATTTTTATCAGTATTTTTCTTTTAATCACAATATGTTGAAATAAAAGTGAAAATAAAAAAAAATATTTTGCTAGTACCCCCCAGAAGAAGAAGGTATACATATATACATATGTACTGAATTATTTAAATCGATAAAAAAAAAATATTACTAATAAAATTAAATAAATGGCCAATTGATATTTCCGGATTTATTGGATATTGAAAAATAAATATACACATTGTGGCGAATACTGCGGCAATGCGAAGTGAACAACGAGAATGTTCCACAAAGAGAAACGTCAAGTTGGATGAACTCTGCGAACAGCGAGAGAAAGAGAATGAGCGATGAACTTCAGAACACTCTAGAGTTGCCATGAGTGCGAGCGCAGGTATATAAGAGCCACGACACAGCGGAGTGAGGAGTTGCAAGTCAGCAAGCTACAAGTAAAGTGAGTTGCGAATAAGCAAGCTATAAGTTTAATTGTGTTAACAAGTTTTGTAAAGCGTTGTAATTGCTTTAACGAGTATTGTAAAGTGTTTTTACGGTTGTGGCAAGTATTGTAAATTGTTTGTTGTACAATAAAGTTAATTGTACTACAATTTGGTCATCGTGAGCATTTACTTAACAATCCAGCGATACGAGCCGGATGATATTTGGGAAATCCCTCAAGGTTTCAAAGATAAACGTAACTATATGTACTTATGTAAGTTTTAATTTTGCGAGTGCATAACTTGGCGGGTGCATATATGCTCGCCCCCGCGCCGCGCTCGCACCCTCGCGTCCCGCTGCACTGCACTCGCTCCAACCATTATCCATTATATCCATTTCTAGTTGGAAATAAAGTCGTACCGAAATTAAGGATTTTTTTCCAATTACCAAGCGAAATAAAGCCATTATCGCCTTATTGCGTATGGTGTTATTGCACCCCACTTACATAGCCATGGTTAACCGGCCAACGGCTTTCTAAAGTAGCGTTGCTACTAGCAGGCCTGGCTATGGGGACCACGTCAACCGATTTCGATAGTACTTTTTGCATCGGAAAGGTAGTATCTCAGAGGTGGTCCCATACTAATCTGGTTAAGATCCGATGAGTGAATCATGAGATATATATATATATATTTTATATGAAAATTGAAGTCGGTTTTTTTTTGCTAAAAATTACTTGCTTCCCCCGGGCCCGGATTTTTAAGGGACCCGAAATATTAGAACCATACATTTTTACTATTTTTAACCGACAACGACGGCAAGCAACGAAAAGTGTGTAACTCTACTTTTCACAGTTTTCAAAATTTTGGGTTTATCACATATAGTTTTTGAAGCATTCCATTTTAAATTTTTTTAGTACGTATTGTATTCTGCAAACACTTACTAGTAATACGATGCCCTAGCAAGAGGTCTGCTTTAAGAATAAACCAACTTTTAGAGATAAAAAATTATGCGATCTTGAGCGTATTTTTTATTCCAAAAATATCCTAATTGAAGGCACATTTAGAAAATACGTCGAAACGATCTAAATATTTTTATAACTACTAGTCCGGACAACGTTACATGTACCTGTAAAATGCATCAAAAAAAATTTCTCTAGAAATATGTAAAAACCCTGATTTACTACTTTTAGTGATGTTTCCTCTTTTAGTCAGAATATTTCGAGCGTGGTATTAAAGCAACTTTTATTCGTCAAAGGTTTTGATGGTTGCTCTTACTTAACTGGAGCCTTCTAAATTTAATGTCGTCCCCAGTTTTGTCCGTTTGACTCCACTTTTGGAGATAGCGGCACTTGAAACTTTGCTTAAATTTTAAGTATTTTATAAAAAAACTCCCTCAGTTTTGAAGATATTTTACTAAAATTTTGCACATAACCGGTTTTTAACTATTCCATAAAATCATTGAAATCGGTTCACTATACCATCTAGCTCCCATACAAGATACGTTGTTTTGCGTTATAACGGCTCCAATTAAGCAGGTAAGAATTTAGTTTAGGTCCAATTTAACATATAGCAGGCATACAATTTATTAATCAGATATGAAATTAGGGTTATAGCACAAAAACACATATCTGAATAATCAGTTGTATTGCAGCTATATGTTAAAATTAACCTATTTCAATAATTTTGAGGAATAATTAAGGTAATATCAAAAACCCGTTACATTCAAAACTTTAGTAAAATAACTTCAAAACTGAGGGAGTTATTTATAAAATAGTTAAAATTTAATCAAATTTTCAAGTTCCGTCATCACGAAAACCGGAACCAATCTGATTAGAACGTCCCAATTTAATGAGTTCAACTTTCAAAATCTTTGCTCAAAAGTTACAACTTGCACAACGTAACATGAACACAAATTATTTTTTTGTTTTCTATTTCAGCGATATAAATGTTTATTCCTCGTCTAACTTTTGAAGCACTGATGAAAAGATGTGAGGACCAAATGTCCCTGAAGAATTTGGCCCACACAAATACCCGCCACCAAAGCAGCCAGCCGCACAATAAACCACAGCAACACAATCCAAAGCAGCCAGCCACGCACCAAGTCACAGAAACACAAATCATAGCAAAATCCGGCAGCCTCTTTGTTACTATGACAACGCAACATCACACAGCAACATGTAGCTGCGCGACCACGCAACATCAAGCACAGAGCCTATTATATCCCAGTTATGCATACTTAGCTTTGCATGAGATTTGTTACATAAGAATCTGTTAAACGGGCTTTGCGTGTAAGCGGTTACCCAACGCATAGCACTTAACATGTAGAGTTCTGTTGGGTTTTGATTTTTACGTAAAAATATTATAGCAGTGCAAGTATGTATAACTGGGCTATTAAAAATACAACACAGTCGCTAAACAGTCAGTCAGCACGGAGCTGTGGTCGCGGTTGAACAGCTATTTCTGAAGGGAGTGATTGCTTGTGTATTGGCAAAGGACATCGCCACTCAGAGGTAAAGATCCATAGGTCGGAGTGAGACCTACGACTGAATGGAGTGATTGCTTGTGTATTGGCAAAGGACATCACAAGACAACGCCACTCAGAAGTAGTGACCACAAAAGTCGGCCTCGATCACCGCCCGCCACAGCCTACCATGAAGTTGCCTACGGACGAAATCCGCCGTCAGCACAGCGACGTCAACGGCGCGACTTACCGCCGCCAGCCGACCGCCAACAAGACCGCTGCTCTCCGACGCCACCAGACATCGCCAGAGTACCACTCATCGGCGTGACTAGAGCGCAACTCTCCGGCGTCACCCGAGCGCCACTCATTGGCCCGACTAGAACGCTACTCTCCGTCGTCGCCGGCGCGAGCCGAGAGCGCTATATACCCTGCAGTACGGGGGATCGACTAC
This sequence comes from Rhagoletis zephyria, assembly GCF_001687245.7. Lineage (NCBI taxonomy): Eukaryota > Metazoa > Arthropoda > Insecta > Diptera > Tephritidae > Rhagoletis > Rhagoletis zephyria. The sequence continues at coordinate 13,099 of NW_016166624.1, read as the reverse complement.
AGGACTGATGAATCGGTAGCTACCTGGTAAACTCCGTCAATTATGGACCGACTACTTGCAGTGTATTTCAGCGATTACTTTTACAAGGCAATGTCCTAGGCGGTAGTCACCATCGGCTCTCTCTGCACTACCGGGAGTTACTAAAGTAGTCACTTTCGTGATTTATGGGCGCCCCCTGTCGTAGATTTTCACTATTCTGCTTCCGGCTGGTTCGAATATGGACTACCATGTGCACTACCATGGGTTAGTAGAGTAGCTACTTACCTAGGAGTCGGTGCAGTAGCGGTTCAAAAGTAGCTATTGACTCCAGCAGTTAGCCGTTTTTAGCCGATTTTACTATTTGCCTAATTTTCAGGTGCAAAAAGTAAACAAGTTGTTCGAAAGCAATAATGCAGACCCAATGAAGATTTTTAAATGAACTCAATGTTTTACTTTCGCATCTATGTCCCTTGTGGTTATTAGCGCGGACACATTTGATCCTATATGCTCCCCGTTGGAACCATACCTTGCTCCATTTCCTCAGTTTTATCACAGTTTTGAAGAGTATTTAAAAACAAAAGTAAGCACAAACGCTTTTGACCAGAAGCCGAGAAAATAATTCGAGAAAATGGTCGCTATTTTATTATCACTTTAATAAAGGAATTACGCCAACGCCTCCCTACAAATATTGCCACACTAAAAAAAATTTACTTTTTTCGGTTGGAAATGCATTAAGAGTAATTAAACCATAAGTATTTGTT
>NW_016166624.1:8186-11418 GCF_001687245.7 Rhagoletis zephyria | reverse complement strand
ACAAAAACACAAATATAACGCCGACGAAATAACATCCATAGAGATGCAATAGCAACGGTTAACGTTACATACCTGGAGTAATTTAGACTCAACTGTAAATTTTTGGGCCGAAGTTTATCAATTTCGAAATGCCCTAGGAGAAAACCCTTTTGCTGACCTTTGCAACCTAGTTTTTAGTTTTCTTGTTTTGCCTATAAGTAATGCAGAAGTAGAGCGAATATTTAGTTCAATGAATGTAATAAAAACTAAGCAAAGAAATCCAATGTGTGTTAAAACGTTAAACGCTATTTTATATATAAGATACGGTTTAAAACGTGAAGAAAAATGCTGCCATAATTTTACTGTAGATGACGATCTCTTAAAGTTAATGAATTCAGGTGATATATACAATAGTGATTCATTTGATGATGAGGAATATACATTCGATATAAATTAATGGTGTTAATTAGTCTTTCGTTTCTTGCGATTTATTTAAATAAAGCATATGGATTTTCACTAAAACATTTTAGCCGTTTTTAGCCGCTTTTTTTTGCCAATCTAGCCGGTCGGCCCAAAAAGTTCTGGCAACACTGCCAGCAGTACTGGAGTGTGACTAATATGTCAAACATATACCAATTCAGACTGTAAATAAGTTTTTCGATTATATTTGTCTGAGAGCAATTTAGCCCACATCTACATAAGCTCTTTCTTTTTTTCATCAGAGTCGTTTACGGTTGAGAAAGTATCTTGAAGATTTACAACAAAAGATAATATTTCCTTCACTAACTGCGGGTTCACGCGGATTTTTGCAAAGACTGGGCCAAAGCCCAATATTTTTTCATCACACGACTGGGCTAACAAGTTACACCAAATCGTATGTTACTAATATGTCTTCTAAAAGTGAAAAAAAATCGGATCATAAATATGATTTTTTTGGATAGCTCTCAATCCCTGCGCCTTATATCGGAAGACAAACACACTGATCCTTCCAAAACTTTTGCACAAAACAACAATCATTCAATGGGATTTTAAAATCTGGGCGAAAATGGTTCTTAATTGAATGATTCTTGCGATTTTATATGCGTATAATTCTAGGTGTATACAATTCCATTACGTTATAATTAGTGGTTCCAGAGATAGCCTATAAGAGAATTTCCGTTTGTATAGGCGCTGCCACGCCCCTTTTTCCAAAATTTACCACTTAACGCCGTAAGTACGGTATTGACGACATATGTTGCTGTGTCCAATTTCAGGACGTTAGCATAAGTGGTTTCAGAGATAAGCGAATAATGAGAATTTCAGTTTGTATTGGAAGTGCCACGCCCACCTTCCCAGTACCTACCATTTTTCACCGTAAGTAGGGTATTTACAATCTATGCATCTGTGCTAAGTTTCAGTTCCCCAGAATAAATGGTTTTAGAGTTATAGTGGTTTTCACATTTTAGTTTATATGTCAAATGCAAAGCCCCCTATGTATCGGGATGAACATTTCTGAATTAGAGGAAGTTATATCCTTTAAATCGGTATATGTTTCATTGAAATCGAGCCAACGTTGCTTTCAAAAAAGGGATTGCAAAATTTTCTTGTGGCGTATTTATCTATACTAATATATATTTTGAAGGCGTTTTTTTCTGTTCGCAAAGCTCGAGATCGGCTGTACCGATTTTTTTTTTTAATTTCGTTTATAGGTTCTGGAGGCGGTCTCATTATCTTAGGCAAAAAAAGTTTAAATACTTCCTAAAAATGGAACTGCAGGACTTTAAAAATCCTTTAGAATCTAACATACATGCCCACATAACAGCGCTGCTCAGCACTGAGAGCGCCCTGTGCTGTTAATTTGTACGGAATACATCGCAAAGCAATGTAATGTTGATTCTTATGTTAAAAAACAAATATGTATGTACAGTTCATGGAGAAATAATGTGGGCAATTATGTATGTAGAGTCGTCTATGTTGCCACAAGGAGCAACTAACATTGCTCTTAGCACTTACATTTGTATATGCATATTTATGTACATACATATGTATGTATATAATTACGCATAAAAACCCTGCTGCTATGTTTTTTTGTACGTAAGTGAGCGCAATATTAAAAGCAGGAACTCTTACCCATCTATGTATATCGCAAAGCTCGAGAACGGTTGAACCGATTATCTTGAAATTTCGGACACCTGCAGACATGGGGGTAGCCAGAACGAAATTTAGGGGGCGGGAGGGGGGGCATACAAAAAAGAAAATCTAAACCAATAACTTACTTACTAAAAGATTGTTTATTATAGCTTAAAATTACTGTAACCATTTGTTGTACAAAAAACAAATAAACAGAAGTTCACAAAAGTTGATATAAAACTATTCGTCGATTTAAATAGTTAACTTTTTACTGAGCATGTTTATTTTACGAGGAGGAAGCATCGAAAGCCTAACCCCGTCAGTGTGAGTCTTTAACCCAAACTAAACTTCCTACCGCCATGTACCGTTCCCCTCCCGGTACCGCCGTCAAGGATTTCGTCGGGACTGATAAAGTTATAGATATATTCTCTTCTTCTTATTTGGCGCTGTAACCGCCAAAGCGATTTTGGCCAACTGACGCCAATTGGAAATGCCAAGTGAAGCCAGAATACTTTCAGAGGTGGGGCGTCGGTGTCCATTCGAACGACATGGTAAAGCCAGTTGAACCGCTGTATTTTAATTCGCCATATACCAGCACGGGCATGATGAGTGACTTATAGTGTGGTTTTCGTACGTCGAGAGAGGACATTACTCCTGAATTGCCTACTCAGTCCAAAGCAGTACTTGTTGGCAAGAGCGATTCTGCGTTGGATTTCCATGCTGACATTATTATCGGTGTTAATGCTGGTTCCCAAGTAAACGAAATTCTCTACTTNTGTTTGATTGATGACAGGAGGTACTCGTCTTGTCCTCGTTTACCACCAGACCCATTCGCTTTGCTTCCTTGTCCAACTTGGAAAAGCCAGGACAGACTTCGCGGTTTTTCTTACCGATGATGTCAGTGTCATCGGCATAAGCCAGCAATTGTACGCTCTTGTAGTAAATTGTTCCTGAGCGGTTCAGTTCTGCAGATCTTATTATCTTCTACAACACCAGATTAAAGAAGTCACATGAAAGAGAGTCGTCCTGTCTGAAATCCCGTCTGGTGGCGAATGGCAACAGAGCAGAGCTGGTGGTATTGCTCAACGTAATTTTTCACAGCCGTATGAGTTTTGAGGGGATGCCAAATTCAGACATAGCGGCG
>NW_016166624.1:0-3773 GCF_001687245.7 Rhagoletis zephyria | reverse complement strand
ATATATGAAACTTAGGTGTGCCCGCAAATAAAAAAAAAATTACTTTTGAAAGTGTACCTGTTTTTTTAGATTTGCCCATAAATATGTGGCAATATTTATTATACCTAAAATATAATGTAACTCCTGCTGTTTAGAAATTATGAATGTTTCAACGGCGGACTGTTACATTACAATCTTTGGAAGTACTTCTTAAAGCTAATTTATATTATCGAAAAACTCTGCTATCCTTATATACATAGTACATTCAAAAGTTGGTACACAGTTTCTTAGCTTAAAGACGGAACTCAAGAACTACATATTAATTGAACTGATGCAATTAATTTTGAGGTCAACATTGTAGGACTGTTACGTTACAGAAAAAGATTGTAACGTTACATGTCGCAACACGGGTATCCATAAATTATAATTAGGTTTTAAATGGCTTGTAATCTGTTTTATCCAATAAGTAGCATGAATTCAGTAAACATACGATTTGACATCTACCTAATCCAAAGATATTAGTAGCATGATAATTGTGAATATAGATTTGAAAGTTTCTGTTGCTGTGCAGTTGTAGCTCGTTTCCGAAGCAATTTTCTTCGTAGAACTCGAGCACGAGCTAACAACTGCGCCAAGATATTGAGGTTTTTCGGTGTTAAGTACATGAAAAGTGGCTTTAATAGCCACTTTTGTTTGCTCTATGCCATTTAGTACTATTCTTATCCTTCAAAAGGTGCCTTCGAGTGGTGCTTTACGATATTTCCTTCAAAACTATGGCCGGTGGAAAATGACGTAATGAGAAGGTATACGCTTGGTTTGCCGATGTTAGATTCGAGGACACGGCAGTTAAAGTGGCCGTAACTCTTGAAAGACAAATCTTATAGCACCATTCGAGAGTGCGTTTTGAAAGATAATAGTAGTACCTGAAAAATACTTGAAATAATTCCAATAAATTTTTATTATTTAATCATTAACACCAAGAAACACATGAGACACACACAATTCGCCTTAAGAATATCAGAGAAACTCCTCTTGGCGAACTTAAAGCTTTTACCTAAGAATGACGAGATTTTCGTGGCATTTACTACATTTATTCAATTAAATTCGGTGGGCGGTGCAAGCGTTTTTCAGCGACGAAAATTAAAGAAATAATAGAGATGACTCCATCGTCCTGTGACTACACTCAGATGGCGCCATTTTCAAATCAGTATACTGCGCTATTGTGCTGAGTTAGTGCGCTGACACTTCAGACGGCCGCCCAGTGTTGCCACTTTGTGAGTAATTCCTCAAAACGTGAGGAATTTTGGGAGCGCTTGAGTATTTTTTAAGGATTTTTATTTTGAGGGATTTTCTCTCAATTTATTTGCAGATAACAAATGCAACCATGTTTTACACAACAGAGTTCTTAAATCGCTCTTCAAATTTTTGAACAAAAAGCTTTCTGAAGTTTTATAAAGAGCGAAATACACAACACAATCAGCTTGTCAAACACTCTTCAAACCTACTTTTCCCATCTCGTCAACAACCATGCAAACATGACTCGTTCAAGCAAAAAGTTTTAGTTAGTTAGTTTTAGTAAAAGGGTTTGGTTTTCTTCGATTTTTCTCTTGCGTCCTCATTCGGTAAAAATTCCGTTGCGAATGAGGCAATTTTATCATACACAACTTAAGGGGTTTGATCAAACGTCAGCATGGCGTCCAGAAAATCAAAAAATTAAGAGTTTTGTTCACATTTCCCTCAAACGGCTCGTCAAACCTTCAAACACCCCCATACACAACATTATTTAATACCTTTAAACAAACGAATATTTCGCTTGGTTCGTCAAGCACATCTGCACTTGCTGCTAAATATTTAAAATGTTATCGCTAATATTTTGACATTATTTTGAACTTGCAAAATCTCGGTAACGAACGGAGAGAATACGCATTGTTCGATCATAAGGATATTCACATTGATTCTTCACTAGATCTAGAAAATTATAGGGAAAAGTTTTTGAATTAAAATATTCTTCAGATTCATTAAAGTTTCCCTATTCAAAAAAATATATATATCTGCATTTCTAATATAGCCCTTTTCTAATGCTTCAGTAGAACGAATATTTAGTAGTTTAAAAAATATTGAACACTGATATAGTTGCAGCAATATTATATACAAACCAAGGCATAGAAAATAACGGTGATGCTTTGTTTTAACCGCAATAACAAATGTACTAATTGAATTGGAGAATGTAATTAATTTTTATACTAACTACCTGTAAATAGTATGCAGTATACATACAATACTCATATCTGTAATAAAAAAATTTTGAGTAATTTGTTCGGATTTTGAGGATTTTTCATTTGTTTTTGAGGAATTTGGTAATTTTTTTGTGGCAATACTGCGGCCGTCGTTCTTGAGCTAGCGCCATAAAAACTGCGCTATTACCCATGGCTAGTGATTGACGCAGCCAAGATGACATGATAAGATAAGTAGCTTCATGATTTTCTATTCTCTGGGCAGTAGGGCCTTCGCCGTCGATTCTTTTTAAAGTCGACGACGCTGCAAAGCAATCGGCGTAAACCTCTAAAATGCACGTGCAGACATATATAGTTATGAATGTTGTATGTATCTAAAATTGTATATGCGAGCATTTAACATGCTATAAACTACAGCAACACACTTTAAAATGCGCGCCACATGCAACATGCTGAGAGTTCTCGTTTTGCTGCTTGCTCAAAGTTTTTATCCATATCTGCATGGAGTTCCGTTTGAATTAAGCGGATTCTTTTCTAGCTCCGTTGCAGCAACTTTGTGCAAAAGTACGCCGATCGCTTACCAACCACATGGCATTAAATGGGCATTAAAATAAAAATTAGAAACAGTCATCGGTAAATCAAGAAACCATACTCATACATATGTACATTAGGGTGGTCCTTAAATGTAGAGAGCAAAATTTTACATCAGATTTCCTAAGCCTCAACCTTTACGTCGATGCTATTATAGTCGAAGATATCCCATATCAATTTTGGTTCCTATTGGAGACGGTTAAGACGTGTCGCACAGGGGGCAAAGTTCAGATTCCTCTATGGAGACTCAAAAATTAAAATTAATTTTTTTCGTCTTATACCCAAAATCGATACTGTCTTTGTCGAAGATATCATATATAAATATTGGTCCCGATTGAAGTCGGTTAAGGCGTGTCGCACAGCGGTCAAAGTTCAAATTACCCTATGACGACGTTTTAATCGACTTCAATCGGAACTAATATTTATATGTGAAATCCTCGACTTTAGTAGTATCGATTTTGGGCATTAAACGAAAAAACATAATTTTAATTTTTTGAGTTTTTAGAGCAGAGGTGGGCAGCTTCGACAGAGAATTTTTGTAGTGTGCGTGCATTGATGCCACTGTGTGCGTGCGAACAAGTCGTGCGGTTGATGAAGTTTTCACTGCCTTCTAAAGCAGAGCGTGTATGTATACGCGAATATGCCCGCCGGGCAGGCGCCGCCCAGGGCTGCTTTAGAGGCATCTGGCCTTTGACGCCTTTTCGACATGCCTTAATCGACTCCAATTGGGACCAAAATTTATATGTGATATCTTCGAATATGCGTATTAGTAGAAAAAAAAAACTTATTTTAATTTTTTTAGTCTCCATAGAGGAATCAGAACATTGCCCCTGTGCGNCTTATTTTAATTTTTTTAGTCTCCATAGAGGAATCAGAACATTGCCCCTGTGCGACACGCCTTAACCGTCTCCAACCGGGATCAAAATTTATATGTGATACCTATGACAGTGGTGTCACCGATTGAAGGGG
>NW_016166623.1:20915-23728 GCF_001687245.7 Rhagoletis zephyria | reverse complement strand
AAACTGTAGGTCCCTCCCCTTTGTGTGACAACATCAAGGGGACCGCCACCAATTTGGAGGAAAAGCACATATGTGTAAGCGCCAAACTATTATTATTACTTTATATGAATTATACTTCTTTACTACTGAAACATGTATATGTTTAAATTCGTTGGGAATTTTGTGGGATAAATTTTCAAGATGTGGGTAATTGAGGGATTTTTTCCCCATTTCCGTGGGATTTTTAACAGAGAATGTCTGGCATCACTGCTACGAGTACATATTGTAAATGAAAGAGAATGCAATTTGCCATTGTAGCGCGTGCCACACAGCTGGATGGAAGAAATTGTTGTCCCCTATGCATAATGTATACCTATTTAGTTAGGTTTTCTTTGTTAGTATAGTATGTATGCATGAAGTCGATTACAAGTAACTAGAATGACAATGATAGTAATGCATGAGTGATTGCGATGGCATTTGTGACCTCACGACGTGATATGTGACACAGACGATGGACGTGAGGCATTAGTTACTCTTATTATAGCCTTAGTAAGAATACAAATTTATATGTATGTATTTATATACTATGTATCTTTTGTACAACAACGACTTTTCCACATGCAATCAAGACCTGGTGAAAACCATTCGCTCCATTTGTGGCGCATACAGTTTGTGCAACCATAAATTGGGGCACAAGCAAATGTGGTCAGTTGGAAAGTAAATAAACAAAAGAGTAATGGGGTGTAAAATATGGTATCTAGCAACTTTTTTCATTTGCAACAGCGCTGTCTTGACATAAAGTTTAATAATAAAACTTGTGAATGAAAAAATGTACAGACAAAACAAAAAAACTGCATGATATGCAGAAAAATTTTTCAGCAATAATGGGCAAGCATTAATTTTATTTCTTGTTTTTAACTACATACATATGTATATGTATATAAACATACTTCCTTGGAAAAATGTGACAAATGTCATGCAATATGCTTGAAATTTTGTTTGCTTTCCGTTTATGTTCGTGTTTTTTTTTTGTGAACACTTGGCTCACTGCCAAAGAAAGCCGCACGCGATATTAAAAGAAAAGCGCAAAAAAAAAAAAAACTTAAAAGGGGAAACAAAAATACTCCATGGTCATGTTTTGTTTGTATTGGCTGCATGGCGGAGAGCAAAATTTACACTTTCCACTAAACAGCGCATAAAATTGGGTTAAAAGTTCAAAAAGTCTGCGGCCTTGTTGGGGTGAGCATCTACAACACTTTGGCGCCTTACTCAGACGTATGCTTTAATTTGCATTTACGTGATATATTAAACTGTAAACATACTTAAGTAAACACACCATAGTAACAATTTCACCAAAAAACTATGTTCACGCACCATCTATTTGTCTATTTCAAAGCCACGAAAAGAAGTTGCCTTCATGCCGCGATGTCTGAATTTGGTATCCCCGCGAAACTAATACGACTGTGTAAAACGACGTTGAGCAATACCATCAGCTCTGTCAGAATTAGGAAGGACTCGCGCGAGCCGTTTGATACCAAACGAGGTTTCAGAACTGAACCGCTCAGGCACAATACGGGTACTTTACAAGAGGCCTCTCTCGTCGTTCGAAGATCACACTCTACAAGTAACTCAGCATGCCTGTGCTGGTGTATGGCGCGGTGGAATGGATAATGAAAACATCTGACGAAGCGGCTCTTGGAGTTTTCGAGAGAAACGGTGTGGTTGGCGATGGCGAATACCGCAGACGATTTAACGATGAGATGTATGAGCTTTACAACGATATATGTAGACATAGTGCAGCGAATTAAAATTCAGCGGCCGCACTGGCGTGGTCATGTCGTTCGTATGAACAGAAACGCTCCTGCTCTGAAGGTATTCAACGCGGGTCGCGATGCTGGTAACAGAAGAAGTGGAAAGACCAGCTGGAGAAGGACTTGGCTTCACTTGGCATTTCTAATTGGCGTCAGTTGGCACAGAAGAGAAATTACTGGCGCGCTGTTTTGAACTCGGCCAAAATCGCTTAGGTGGTTACAGCACCAATAAAGAAAAAGAAGAATCGAGCGCGGAAAGCCAATCGCTTGAGAAGATAAAAAGTAAGGCTTCTACAACGATTATTTTTTACCGAATTGGAAGAAAACTTAAAATGCAAGCCATTAGTAGAAATAAAGAAAAAAAAATATTGGAAAAGTTGGAAATTAAAACCGCTTTAGATGACATCTCTTATTTTTTCTTCTTTATTGGCGCTGTAGCCACCTTAGCGATTTTGGCTGAGTCCAAAAAGGTACGCCAGTCATTTCTCTTCTGTATGGTAGAGTTAGTAGATATATTACTGGGAAGTTTTTTCCCCAGTCTTCATAAAAAAACCCCTCTTTCCAAAGATGCCTAGATGAAACAAGGCTTTAAGCGTGCCTTTTATGTTTTAAGAGCTGCTCAAATTAGACGTGCAATCTCGTAAAAATGTACTATTTTCTATTTTAGATTTGTAGAGCATGATTTTTTTTAAATCCTGCCAGCAACGGGTTAAGCACAGTACCTACTATTGTCTTTTTTTTACAATCCATTTGAATGACTGTAATCATAACCACTTATGTATGTGTATATGTATAGATATAGTATGTGTCTATGTATGTCAAAAAAAGGTATATTTCCCATGCAGCAAAACCAAGCTAACAACAACTCTGGGTTGATACATTTTTATACCCGAGCGCACTTGTGCACAAGGGTATATTAATTTTGTTCACATAACGGTTGTTTGTAACAGCCAAAACGAATCGAGATAGATATAGACAAATGTATACATAAATGATCAGGATGAAAAAAGAAATCGATTAAGC
>NW_016166623.1:0-19818 GCF_001687245.7 Rhagoletis zephyria | reverse complement strand
ATTGAAGCTAATTTATTCAAAATTGATACTTGCAACAATTCTTTACCAAGAAATACGTTTATGGTAAAATTTTGGAAAATGGGCATGGCACCGCCCACTTATGATCACATATATGTATATCGGTAACCGTTCTACCAATTTGTACCAAACTCGGTGTGCTAATTTACTCAAAATTGATACACCCCGGCTTACCATCTAGCGGAAGGTTTCGGAAAGGTGAAAAAACATATTTAATACTTGCGCCGGGTATTTAATGTTCGGCTCCGCCCGAACTTAGACTTTCTTACTTGTTCTATGTATAATTACGAAACCAGGGTACATATCAAAGCACAGTTCTTCAAATGTAGAAAGGTCCTAACTGTCAGGAGTTCCAGGACATTTCGAAAAGATACGCCCTAAAAGTTACAGGGAAGATGTTACAGTTAAGCTACATTCATTGCACGGCCGATGTGCTGGGCCTTCAAAGTCAACTCTTAACGTTTGGAGTCCAAATTCGAGACGACCCGTTCGGTAAATATATATGTGCATGTATCTGAATGTACATAAGCGTGTTTGTTCTTTTTCACGCAACATTCTTTGTATGTATATATTAAATATACTTAATTTCTATAAAAGTTTTCAGAAGAAAGCATTTACGCAAAATACACAACACTTGCAAGTACGTACGTCAAATTTAGTTTGGTTTAATGAAGTGTTAATAAAATGGCAAAATAAAGAACATTTCAATTTTAGCGAAATCCCCACTGTAGCCAGCGGCTTTTAAAAAAATAAACAAAGACCAATGCAAAGTTTTGGAAATTATTTTTAAAGTACATAGTATGTATGTATGTTCGTACGCACTCGAACATTTGTGTACTACATTAGCTTCTACAAATATAAAATACCTAAATAAACCATCATTGGTTTTGCGAAGAAACATTTAAGACTCGCAAGAATTCTCGAAAAATAGCGCAATTTTTTTTTAGTTAGTAAAATTTGTGTGGATACTTGAGGAAATATTAGAAAAATATACACTGAATAGTTAGCACTTGGTTTCAGTCAAAACTATTATTTATGTTATAAATAAATAGTTTATGGCATAACAATTTATAATTAAAATTTGTTTTAGTTAGTTAGCCAGCTGATTGATAGGACATGGCATAACAAATAATACTACGGCTTAAAGGTCTTTCCATCCGGATGATGAGACCCTTATTCTGCAGGCATAAGATACCTTCCGCTACACTTTAGAAAGCTAAAAGGATCTTCGAAGATGGAAACCTAAGTGTATCGACTGTGAATGAATTATGAGTATCAGGATTTCTCTAGTCTAGACAGGAAAGTCACGCAGAATACATTTTGACGTCTCATAATCCTCAAGACAAAGCCGATGGGTGGAACAATCAGTTGCATATCGATGGCTGAGTGGAAGTTCGACCTATCTCGGCAACCAGTTCGAAAACGCCCTATCTTTTCAAGAACGCCCTACTTCAGAATTTCATTGAAAAACGCCCTATCTCAGCTGCCGATTCAAAAACGCCCTATCCCAGCTTATTTTCAATGTATTTTCGTTTGAGAATTCTGAGATAGGGCGTTATTCAACCAAATTCTGAAATAGGGCGTTTTTCAATCAAACTTTGAAGTAGGGCGTTCTTGAAAAATTTTCTTTTGAACTGGCTTCCGAGATAGGCCGATCTTCCACTCAGCCATCGATATACAAGCGCAGGCTATAATGACCGGTTATAGCCATACCTAAATTAGCGCGTTTCGATTGTATTCTTATCTCTCTCTCTGTCGCGATTATTTATAGGTATGGTTCTTAATCTCAAACAATACTAACTGAAAACGAAAAATGGCACTGAAAATGATACGTCGGCGAAATAGGTTTCTCCAAACCCAAACTTTGCAAGCTATGACAGAAATTCGTACCAAAATACATACATCACCAATTAAGGTCACAAAATAGTTGACGGTTGAAAATCTATCCCTCGCGCACATGTCGACGACTTGATTACCGCCGATCCAGCGGTGGCTTGATATTACACAGACACAGTGCTTCCATGATTTTCGTTGTCAAGAGTGGAAGGACCAGGATTGTCCATTGGTTGCCTGTAAATAATACCCATGTACATACGAGTTTAAACCTTTTCATTGCTTGTCGAGATTGCTAACAGGAGATTTATTTTATGATGCATTAAGGTGTTGTATTTATGGTGCAGCGATTAGCACCGCCATATGAAGTTGTTACTTATCACTACTTGTTACTACATATTTTATTTGTATCATTCGAGGCGAATTCGCTGGATCATAAACCTAGCCTAAGATGTCGGCAATTAGGATTTTACCAGATTTTTGTGTGAGATTTAATTGATAATGTCTGGCATCACTGGCTGATACTAGCCCTAAGACCGAGAGCGAGACCAAACTTTGGATTTGACTGAAGCTTTGAATGACATTTTTCAATATGTATGTACATAGTATTTTTGTCAAGAAATGAATTCGGCTCGAACCATAATCGTTTGGCGATAACGCGGCAAAAAGACTCCATTGACTTTGAGTTTCAAGTCTGCACAGTATAGGACGACGTGGCCCAGATTGGTTTTACTAAAAGTTTACCGAGCGAGCGAGACCAACCTTTGGATTTGGCTGAAGCCTGGTACGACAGTTTTTTGTAGTATATTTGTCAGCAAACTAATGAGGCTCAAGTTATAATCGGTTGAGGATAATGACTATATTGACTTTGAGTTCCAAGTTTACTAAAAGTTTACATTGATAGGAAGTCTGACTATGCCTCTGACCGTGGATATTTCCAGATATTTGTCTTTTTCGGTTCTCATATACTGTAAAATTATAGTTTTTTTACCGGTTTCGGTTGAGATCCTCAATAACATAACGGTGGCCCCTCGGCAAGCAATGGAACTCTTCGGGCATCTGGTTTTGTAATTGGGTTTATACATATGTATGTATGTATTTTATTCAGTTTACAGCAAAAAAACAAATATCCTAATAACCAGAAAGGTGGTACTTAATATCTTCAAGGTATTTTTTTTTATTTGCCAGGCTATCTCCGTTTACAACGGCACACTCATGAAGAGTTCTTAAAATACGATCTCAAGCAGCGTTATTTTAATAAACAATTGCCTTTGGAAGCTGTATTTTCCTTTTTCTAAGGGAAGCTAAAGTAGAAGGGCTTGAAATTCTGGTCACTATAGTCAAAAAAAAAGGATTAAATAATTGAGTAGGAAATCGCTTCAAAAAGTGGCTCCAAGGGCCTAGTTTTCCACACGGAAGAATTACTGTATCACCACTTTTCCGTTCACAAAAATGTGCTAATAGCTGAGCTACCCTAAGACAGAAGGATTAAGTAGCAAAGACAATTTCCGATAATCGTTTTCACAATTAATTTGGACGCAAACTTCATGCCCACGATATGCCGCTGTGGACAAGTCGTTTGAACCCAAAACATTGAAGTCACTTGGGTAGTAGTTGGCAATAGAAAAACGACATAATCCCAACTGTCGCCAGATGCGAATCCGATTGATACGTTTGGGTAGTAACCCAGCTAGGGTGACGAAGAAAAAAAAATAATAAATTTTTTTTTTCAAACAACAGTCACTTTGACTGCTTTTTGGCTATGTAAATTTGTGGGTACTATGTGTATGCTAATTGTTTTCTTATTTAAAGTACAACAACAATAATGGCTAATTTTAGTAAGTGTGTTTTATAATAATGACATCACCAAGCTTGACTCATTTCTTGCTCCTTTTTCAAATAAAACTCACAGCCTACTCAGATATAGAAATAGGAACATACGTACATATATATGTATGTAAATATGTTGCTGCATGTACAATTTTAAATGCAAATTGTTTTAATTAAAAGTCACGAAATACATAAAACGCTTTCAAAACAAAGCAACATTTACGCTCTCGACGCAAATGAGTCACCTAAAAGCGAATTATTTACGTACTTTACTCTAAATTTGCTAAGTAAATAAATAAAATGCGGATAAGTGTCGACATAAATATGTACGTATATGTCAATATGTACCCATATGTACATATGTACATCTGTAACTAGATATTGCCAAAAACCACTTTGTAGTGATGGGCTTTTGTTATCGTTGAAAGCGCAAAAAATAGAATGCACAAGTGTGTCAGTGGCGAATTAATGTTTCACAAATAATTGTTTTTTTTTTCTATTTCTGTTGCTTTGCGCTTTGTTGTAAACTTTTACCGCTCAGGGTTTAAGCGCACATTTGCATTGTAAAAGTTGCAAACAATAAACATTTTCAAACAATGAACAAGCGAACAGGTTAAATTCGGTAAGCGAGTAAAAGCATTGGGTAAGCCAGTAATGGTTACATATTTGCCCTAGGGCGGTTCTAATTAAGTAAGTCGTAATTTTAATGCTCTCACCCCCCTAGAACTGTTCTTTATCGAAAAAAGTATACCCCTATTTTGTTTAACTTGACATCAAAATAATATTTAGAGGTCGCTCAAAGCGCTCAAAGTTGTCCATGTATTTTATATGGGGAAAAACAGATTTTCGTAGAAATGGTATAGAATTCTTCAAAATTAATATTTTTCTATCGAAAAACTCTGTTTCTCTTCAGGAGACTTCCTATGACATTACCCAATTGTTTATTTAACCATTTGTGAATACTAAAGATTTTTTATTTATCCCTCATTGCATTTTCTGGGAGTTTTGGCGGAGCTATAAAATATAGTTACTATAAAAAAATTGCTAAGTAAATAATTGGGTGTTATTATTGGGAATCTCCTGAAGAGAAACAGAGTTTTCCGAACCAAAAATATTGACTTTCAAAAATTCTATGGTTTTTTTACCATATAAAATACATGGAACACTTTGAGCACTTTGAGCGACCTCTAAATATTTTTTGATTTCAAAATAAAAAATAAGGGTATATTTTTTTCGGTATAGAACAAACCTAGGGGGTGAGCATAAAAATTCCGACTTTACTTTTTCACATGCATTTTTGGACAACCCTAATGTACATGCTACATATGTGCATATCTGTTGACGTAAAATAATAGTTTGCGAAATTTAAAAAGGTGTATACATACATTCATCATAAAGTCTTTAAGGAGCCTTTTTTCTTTTGAAACGGTATAACAAATACATTTAGGAACTACTCATTTAAAAAAGTAGTACTCATACTAGACCCATGTCAAATAACATTTTAGCTTTGTGACCATGATCATTCCTCCAGTAACTGTGGTTATATTTATGCGGGGTTTGCCTACCACATAGTTTGTTTTTATATTTCAGGGCATTTCGCAAAAGAGCAATGGAGTTTATTTNTGCCTACCACATAGTTTGTTTTTATATTTCAGGGCATTTCGCAAAAGAGCTACTCTACTCGTTCCCCTCTTCTGTGGAAAAGTTTGTTTTGCAGTTTAGTCGTCATAGACCTTTTTTTGGGCAGGTTTTCCTTATTATTATTTTTTTCGTAACCTTATACCTAATCCTCGAAAAGGCGGAGCAGAGACACAAAAAGTGTTCCGCCATCTCATTCCTTTCCAGGCAGGAAGGGCTAAGGGGTTTGTCATGTATGGCCATCACTGTCAAGTGTTTATGCCACGTAAAGTGCCCCACGAAGAATGTCATTTCAGGGGAATCAAATTTTAATTTTATTTGCAGTTGTATTGGAAACTGTTCTGGCAAGAATGTTATTAACTTCTAACTACATCTTCTCGAACTGGAAGTTGGAGAATAGAAGCCGGTGCTATTCTATACCCGAAGGATTTGCAGATAAGGCGTTTACATCGATTTGTCACCGGAATGGTTCAGTGCAAAATACTACTTCGCTGAAGGGCCCAGGCTGATGCTGAAACCTTTCGTTTCTCTGGTCCGAGCCACTGCCTAAAAAAGGACACATTTCAGCAGAATTAACTTTCCGGCGATTGACTATTGTCACAGTTGACGAAACGACGACAAAATCTACTGCTTTCTCTGTGATTTTTAAGCTCTAGCTGGACTTAAGCGGTTGACGTTGCCAACCAAACATTTTCGACTGTCTGTTAGACTTTATCAAGTAAAATATCGATTTTTTTCTATATGATGAATCTGTTATAGCCTAACCTACAAAGACTAAAATTTCTTCGACAGTGTAAGATATTTTGGACTGTTCTCTCAATCGCCGAATCTCCCTCAAAGCAACAATTTTCTTAGAAGGAGAGGACCGATTTTACGACGGCTTTGAACAGCTTCGGAGAACAGTGGTGTCTTTTAATACTTCCAATTAAGTTTATATCTAGCGACGGCATTTAACAGAGAATAAGGTCCAATAAAAATACATTAAAAACTTAAGGTAATTTTTACGAGTCTTTTATTGAAAAATTATATGTTCGAAGTTATAGCTACTATATCGGAGATCCCCACATCACTTCATAATCCACTTTCTTTCAGTGCATTTTTGTGATGAAGTGCAGAAATATTTCATGTGTTTATTTGAGTACTATATGAGGTCACTTCGACCATACAAAATGAAAAAGTTTACACTTACCTTTCTTTCTAGCGCCGACCTATTTATGTAGCATGTACTTGCTTTCTCAGCGTTGGTGATTATTATTTTTATTTTTGCAGCACAATTTTTACCAACTAATATTGCTATTTGATAACCGGTTTTGCAACCAATGGTTTAATTATTTTACTTTTTCACTTTGTTTTTTTGGTTTATTTCACTTATTGGTGGATTGGTACATGAAGACTGCAAGAAAGCGCTGTCATACTCGTAGTTATTTTTGTTGTTGCTTTTAAGCGACGTGATTCGTGATACCAACACCTGTATGTACATTAGGGTGGTCCAAAAATGCATGTGAAAAATTTAAGTCGGAATTTGTATGCTCTCACTCCCTGGGATTATTCTGTACCGAAAAAATATATCCCCAATTTTTTTTTTTAAATCATATTTTATATTGGATAAAACCACTTTTCGTAGAAATGGTTTAGAATTCTTGAAAATCGATATTTTTCGATCGGAGGAGATTCCCAGTAACAATACCCAATTATTTATTTAACTATTTTTTAATAGTATATTATATATATACTACTATATTTTATAGGTCTACCAAAAACCCCCAGAAAGTGACAGAAAATGCAATGAGGGATAAATAAAAAATATTTATTATTAAAAACTGGTTACATAAACAATTGAGCATTGTTATTAGAAGTCTCCTGAAGAGAACCAAAGTTTTCCGGTATGAAAAATGTAGATTTTCTAGAATTACATACCATTTCTACGAAAAGTTGCTTTTCCTTACATAAAATACATGGAAAACTTTGGAGCCCTTTGAACGACCTCTAAATATTTTTTGATTTCAAAATAAAAAATACGGGTATATACATATATATTTTTTTATACAGAACAATCCTAGGAGGTGAGAGCATTAAAATTCCGGCTTTACTTATTTTGGACCACCCCCATGTACATATGTACGTAGGTATGTAGATGTTGCGATTTTTACGACGTTCTTTAGTAAACTTAACTGCGCACGTTTAACTGCGCTTAGTTGAAAGAATAAAGTAATATGCACCATAAAAAATGCATAACCTTGCTAGCAATAGGGAAGGTGAGTTTGGACTTTCTAAATATTTAATATACATACTAAAATTCGTTAAAAGATACACCCAATAGGTGAGGTTTATGCTTTAACACATTGTAAGCAATGAGCGCATACAATTTTTTTTTTAGATTTTTCATTACCAGGCAATAACAAATGAAATCATTGTATCGATAAATTCTCAATACCAAACACAGACACATTGTTATCGTTTAGTGAAACGTAGTACTTTGTACATTCTTATCAGTCGCTAACATTTTGAAATCGCTTTTGCAGGTGATAGCGCAAATATATGTATGTATGTATTTATGATAACCTAGTAGATAATTTCAGGAGTTAAAAGCCCTGCGAAAGGCCTTCCTGAGAGTCAAGAGGCCTTCCTTTCTACAGTCCATTCTCCTTTCTTTTTTGTATGGGTTGGCGCTACCCATGGCCTTCCAGAAGAGCTTTTATAGGACGTACATCAGAAGGCCTTTTGGAGGAGTTCTTTTGAAGTTGCTTCTTTAATTTATAAAAAGCATACATCTTTGAAGTATTTGCTTAAGGTTTATATCAAATATGTATACTGCAACTTAAAATATTTATTTAAATTCATTTCTATGTATTCTAATGTAAATTTTAAATAGAAGATTCCTTCTAGAAAGCATGCAAGAACGCACTCTTTTCAGCCCTTCTTGGGTAGGCCTCTTAGAATGGCTTTACTTAAGAAGGCCTACCTAAATTATCTTCTGGGAGCCATACAATAACTATCGATGCGTGTATGTTCCTCCGTAACTGTTATCTACGCCAATAAAACAAATATGTACATCGACGATTTTCAGATAAAATTCCGCAATTCCAAACAGAATAAGGGTGACTTGTATTTACTTGGAAAACAAAAACTGGCCATTGTGAGTTCAAGGAAATGTTACACTTATAGAGCTTTTGCAATAAATCGAAATGTGTCATAAACTACATATGGGTGCTTCCATGGTGTTGGACGGGACATTAGAGTTAAATAAATCATACGAAAACGGAAGTTACTTATAAAAAAAAATTCCGTTTTATACCGTCCTTCGATTAACAAAAAATTTAGGTGCGCTTGGCGCACTGGTGTCGGAAAAATCGATCAAAAGGAGGTAAAAAAAAAATATTCTTGGTGCAAGAACATCTATAAATCATAATTTAAGATCTAACTGTAAATGCCGCAGTTATGACGAAAAATGTAAGTAGACGACCTCTACTTTCGGCCAACAAACAAAAAAACCAATCGAAATTGCCTAGCAAAAATACTTCAGATTCGAAGATATACGGCGAACATTTTGTTCTGGCGCGGTCTAATGTAAATAACATATAATTTTCTCAGGAAATCTGCCTTCTCCACAAATACAAAAAAAAAAATGTTAAACACTTTGCCACACACTGAACAAGTGAGCGCACCGCACCTTGAGTCACCAGCACATTTACAATGCCAATGGCAATTGCCCACATTTGGTCTAATTGTTCTAACAACTTCCTAACAATTTGAGCTGGTGGTGATCGTAAGTAAATATTTAGCATTTAGTAAAGATCACTTTGTCATAAGCGGACAGGCCTGTGACGACAGTGAGGGGATTAAGTTACTGCGACGCGGCGCTAAGTCAGCCACTTTAGCTTTGTAGTGGTTTGGCGCTGTGTCTTTCTTTTATTTCGTATGGGATCTGTGGGTCTTTTTTGTATAGAAAATGTATTCTTTCTTGTGTTTTGGTAATTTTGTATATTTGGAAGATAAATTCTAAAGCCATAAATTCGAAAGTCAGCGGCGTATAAGCAAAATAAACAAGTTTTATTGCTGGCTCTTTTTTTTTTTTTAGAAGTGATCACATGCGCTCATCGATCGATAGCAAAAATTGAAAGCAGATAGTGGCAGAATGTTTCGAAATGTTAAAAAAAAAAATTATTTATGCTCTTGCTTAGTACTTATGACTTCATACGATCGTGCATCACGCGAATATTGCTTTTTTTACACTCTATTTTAATTCTTTTGTTTTTTATTTCGTTTTTTATTTATTTTTTTTTTTTGTCTAATGACATCATCAACCCAACTGGCTGTGCTTATTGTTTAGTACAGGCCGCTGCGGCTAAATGCGGGTGATGGTGGCGGATCGTGATCGCATTTTGAAATGGATCGTCGTGAAGGGGAGTATTTTTTTTTTTTTGCTTTTTTGTTGTGCGAATTATACTCATTTTCGAAAAATGTTTTTATCCCTCACACATTCATGTTTTTATCAGCGTTTTGCTTGGTTTCTAATTGGAACGTGAGGGCTGCTTTATTATTTTCGTTATTAGTTTTTATTATTTCACGATTATTTATGTATGTATGTATATGTGTGTAACAGGAAACAGATACACTCACAGCGCAGCGAGTTCGCGGCAAATGTACGCAATTAATTTTTTATGAGTTTGCACGCGTGTACATACAAGCAAACAAACAAACACAAATGGCTTCCAAAAAAATAATGAGCGCCCGCAAGTGACTCGAATTACAGCGTTACAGATTTTTAAAATATTTTCGGGTCACTAATTTATTTTTTTTTTTAGTTTTTCATTGCAAATCACTAAATTCTCTTTTTTTTGCTTTTTTGTAAAATTTTTGTAGATACTAATTTGTTGATAATATTTGCAAACGGGTTTTATCAATTCAATTTCAATTCTGCGCCAAAGTCGAGGTTATTGCACAGCTGAGCTCATAAACGCGCGCGCACAAAAAAAGGTACACACAAAAAAAAACAGTCAACAGACATCAACAACTTGTTCACCGGTTTACCTTCACTAGTTCAATTTTATATATTTTTTTGTTTTGCGCAATTAGCAACATACAAACCCGTTCTTTTTTGCATGCATTTACTATGCAAGTACATATTTATATACAGACATATGTATGTATGTATGTTTATTTGCGGATAAATTCATTATTTGCATATAGTATTTCGTACACTTTGCAGATAACTTCATATACCCATATACATATACATATGTATGTACTTAGAACACTTCGTTATTTTTTTTTTGCCTGTACCCTTTTACCTTTGTTACTTATCTTCAACTTCACAAAAAATTACTTTGTTTTATTTTCAGGTATTTCACTTATGCGCGTTCCGTCGAGTACATCCAACACGTTTGGTGTTTGAAAAACAACTGAAAACCGTACCCAATGGACGCACGTTTGGTTGTTTAATTGTGGAGATTGCTCGCTTGCTTGCTGACTTGGTGGTTTGCTAGCTGACTGCCTGACTGCCGTGAGCGCCCTGAGCTGCAACATCAGCAGACCAAAAGCATTCCCCACGCTACAGTCACACTCTCCATCATTGTAGTCGTTGCCATCACTGCTGACACCGTCATACACCACTGACGCTCACTTTGCCGGCAAACGAACCAAACAAGAAAACGTTGACGTGTACGATGGGGTTGGTGCTCAGTGAATTGCGACAAAGGTACCTCATGCATAGCTTCAGTAACATATAAATATGTACGACCGGGCACAGTGATGCAGGTAAGGCGATAGCCCAAAAACAAAAATTACACTAACAAATTATTCGCAAAATGACAGTAAAAATTACAATAAATGTACAACAAATAATTTTGACATTAAAAAACATTGAGGCCAAAAAATCAGCTGCTCTGGTAACACCACCTATAGTATGTATAAAATAAGCTAAATAAACGAGCCACAAAACATCAAAGAGGTATACCTTTTCCTTAATGCAATTGTACAGTTTTATAGACGACCGCACCCCTTTGTTTGACAACATCAAGGCGCACGCCACAAATCGGAGGAGAAACTCGGCCAAACAACGCAATTTCATCCGCTCCTCCTACAGGACCACGTTGCGGTTGGTGGCCATACTCATTTTCCGTTATAAAGAAAAGATATCCCTGAATTCGTGTAGACGCAGACAACGGAAGTACGTCAAAAATTCTATCAGACAGTTAGGCGACTCACGGAAGATTTCAGCATCATAGCAAGAAATGGCGACCTAGTGAGCGATTAAAAATATGGAGCGAACCCTTCTCCATCTTTATGAAGATGAAGCCGAGTTTGCTACCCGACTCCACTATAATGCCGTACGGATATCAATTTCGCGACTAAAAAACAACAAAGCCACAGCAACTGACGGATTAGGCCAACTGAGCTATTCAAGTACAGTGGCGAGGAGTTGATAAGGGGCATGCATCAACGGCTTCTCCAGCTTGGATATAGAAGCAAAGCCACTCATCATGCCCGTGATAGTATATATAGCAGAAGCATATATTGTCCATATGGACAATGACCATTACGCTTTGACGACAGCGACTATCGCAGACGATGGAGTGTAAAAAAAAACGATTATTTTACATCCGATTGAAGCAGCTCACGACATCCGCTGTTTGCACCAAGTTTCCTTTGGGTAGCAGCCAAATACCTGTTTGGAAGCGAGCTAGTTATAAGAAAGCGAACCCGCAGCAATAGGTTGTTCGCTAGGTTTGGAGCTCGCCTCGTAAAAACAATGATAAATGATTTTAAAAATTTTTGAGTATCTCAAACACACAAACATTTAATCACCTTAATGTCCACAAATTTGTTTTTTAAATTTATCCAAAAACAAACCACAGTACCGTCATTTCTCATCACTCGTTTGTGTTAGCACGATGTTTGAGAGAACTTTCCAACATTTCTGCACAACAGCACTTTGTATCTAATAGTGAACAATGTGTTGGCGACATCAGTTTAGCGGCAACAAAAGCGCGCCAGTCTGCAATTAAATCTGTTGCTTTGTTTTGAGTTGCAATTCCCAACATTCGCTTCAATTGCTGTTTCTACAGCTTTTAGCCCACACTCGGAGCCCATGGTTTGGTATACAGATGCATATATTTGTGTTTGCATTTATATATGGGGCGTTCCATACCAAAACGGACGGGGTTCACACTTCATGTGTTTGATTTGTTTCAAATGTTTAGGGTTGATGCATACACATAAATAATAAATAATTAAATACAAAAAATTTGAGCTTGATCAAAATTTTCGATGAAAAAAAAATATTTTTAAAATTTTTTATTCTTGAAAAATTTTTCAGATAAAAATTTGTTGAAGAAAAAAATAGTTTTTGAAATAGTTTTGTCATCTCAAAAAAAATTTAAAAAGGCACAATGGTAGCTCTGAGTATTGCGCAATATTTAAGTATAGTATTATGTGGTGCACTCTACAATAATTTGAGTTATCAATTTTTTTTTACACCGAAGTTCAGTAAATTAGTACATTACAAATTTGCAGATTTTTTTAATTTTTTTTAGAATTATTTCTTTTTTTTGAATATGCAGTCTTGTAAATCAACAAATTTTAGTACAATGAAGTACAAGTTAAATTTGAAGGGCTATAAAACTGCATACTCAAAAAAATTTATTTTTTTACCCAACTTCGGTGTAAAAAAAAATTCATAACTCAAATTATTGTAGAGTGCACCTCATAATACTATACTTCAATATTGTGCAATATTCAGAGCTACCATTGTGATTTTTTTTTATGTTTTTTTTTGAGATGGCATATTTTCATATTTTTTTATCAAAAATTTGTATGTGAAAAATTTTTCAAGAAAACAAAATTTTAAAAATATTTATTTTCATAGAGAATTTTAATGTGTGTATGTGTGATTTCTTTCAAATTTTTCCCTCGTTCCGTTCTCGAGATATTTGGAATACTATTAAATCGATTTGTTTTTGCTTTTGTGCTGTAAAGTTTTTAAAAATGTATTAATCAAGCTCAAATTTCATATTTGGTTATTATTTCCCTAGCCCTAAAAATTTAAAACAAATCAAACACATAAAGTGTAAACACCGTCCGTTTTGGTATGGAACGTCCCATATACATACGTAAACAAATATATGTGTGTACATGGTTACAAACGTGTATTTTGATGCTGTTGCAAGAGTGTTTGTTGCATGTGTTGTTGAACGTTTGAGTGTTTGAATGCTTCATAGAGACTGGTGAATGATGCATTGCATCAGGTCGACGTCACTTGACTTATATTTGAATTGGATTTCCATTTGGTTAAGTTTGTTGCATAAACAAGAGATGCAAATGGTAGGTAAAATAATGTACAAGACATTTACGTGCATTCGTAGGTACACATAAATAATACTTAACAAAGCATAAAGTCTATTCACTTTTCGTAAAGGGCTGGAATGCCAAACATCACAACATCACATGATGTGAGCGGTGTATATGATGTGATTTTCCATTAACGTGACGTTTTTCCATGTAAAGGGACTTAAAAAATACCGATGACCTTAACATGTCCAATACCTACGAGTTTTGATCACTATTTGCTTCGCTGTCCGGGCCTACAGTCGAGACAGTTCAAATAACGAAGGTAGAACATTTGAGACCTCCTTGGCATGATTGCTTGGGAAGCTTTTTGTTTCAGGCAATAAACCTCTTGAAAAGGGCGTAGCAGTTTTAAGACTAAACTTAACAAAACGCTTGTTTTACTGTAGATTTCGGCAAAATATCCAATTGTTAACAACATTTGTTTCACAACTTTTTTTTTTTTAAATCGAAGTACTTAAAATTTAGATCTTATTGTGGAAGATCGACCTATCTCGGCAGCCAGTTCGAAAACGACATACCTCAGAAAACTTTTCAAAAACGCCCTGATTCAGAATTTGATTAAAGGACGAAGAATTTCAGAATTTTATTGGAAAACACCCTATGTCAAAATTTGGGTGAAGAAACGCCCTATCTCAAATGAAAAAGTGATAGGGCGGTTTTGAACCGAATTCTGAAATAGGACATTCTTCAATAAAATTCTGAGATCCCTATCTCTCCAACCAAATTCTGGAATAAGGCATTGATGAGAAATTTTCTCTTGCCTCCGACATCAAAATATGAGTTTTCAGAAAAAGTGGACTTAGCAACTTTTCGCTCTAAATTAGCGATAAACTAGTTACTTGAGAATGTTTTCAAGAATTATTTTCCAATAAAAAAATGTCTTTCGAAAAATAGTCCCTTATTACAAACATATATGTATGTAGTATGGGTACGCACTCAATTACAATGTGAATTTAAAGTCAAAGTAAGTTAAGGTATAAACAAGGGTAGATTTTTCGGCAAGCATGTAACATTAAAGATGCCTTCATTGGCACGAAAGACGCTAGTTGCACACGTGGGGAAATACCAACATACCCTTAGTGGTTTTTATGCATTTACATGGGAATAGTTAAATTTACATGACAATTCTGACATCTGCCCCTTTTTAGTGCTGTATTGTTTTTTAAAGAGGCTTTCCTCTTCCTCTGCTACCACCAGCGGGTAGCGCATTGAATATTTTTCGGGGCTTTCGCAGAGCCGCGGTATTTTAAAGCTCTACAGCTCACTGTCTACAGAACTCGTTGTAGAAATTCAAGATTGGTGTTAATGCAGAATTTCCCAACTTTTTTGAAATTATAACAGACGGCGCGGATGTTCTAGGCGTCTTGTCACAATGAAGAAGGTCGACAAAAGAGAGTCGCGATGTCTGAAACTTCGTTTTGCATCGAAGATCGCTGAGAGGTTATTCCCCGTTGACACAGAGCTGGATGTATTGCTCTGCATTATTTTACATCGCGGCAAGTAGTCAACACCTTTCCATGCTGGCGAAAGCGGAGTGTGTCTGTTCTACTCTCGCGGGTTTTTCCAAGATCTGTTGAATGGTGATCGAAACCGAAGCAATTGATAGTGTCGAGGAAGGACTCTATGCTTAAAAGCAGAATAATCAACGCAGATGTAGACAAAAGGTCCTTTATCAGTAGAATAACAAGAAGAACTCCGCAGGGAGTGGTGTTAAATAAACTGTTAGAAAGCTTTAAAGTTAAAAGAACGAAGGTAGTTATCTAAGCTGATGACTTCGCTTCACCAATTTCCGGAAAATTTTTGCCAACATTCAGTGAGCTGATAGAATCTAAATAACTGGGCAAAACAAAATCGGCTATGACGTACCCTTTTAAATCTGAACCTTTCTTGTTCACAAGGAAAACAAAAATCCCTGAATTCCCCTTACCAAAGCTGGACGGAATAGCCTGAACCTTTCCTCCGAGGTGAAATACGTAGGTATTATCCTTGACTCCAAACTTACATGGTCGCGCAACGCAGAAGAAAAGGCGCACTTTATCTGCAAAACGGCTTTCGGGGGAAAGCTGGGGGCTGTTACCGCATTGGTCTGGTGGAAAGCAATGCATTGGAATAGTTCAAAAAACTTACAAGCCTCGATAAATCAGGCGACGGAAGTAGCGCACCACAAGAAGGGCTGAACATGATATTTTACCTGAAGCCGCCACAAGTATTCGGAACAGGCGCGGTCACAAAAGGGGGCCCTTAGGCTAAGAGAATAAAAATTGTGGAATCGGACCAAGTACGGGCACGCGAAGATCTTGAATGTAATTAATAGTGGACGGCGTAATGGAATCAAGCCCGTCTTAAGGTTCCCATACATTTTCCTACTAGGAAGATTAGATAGGCGGCCTACTGTCGGTAAATAATGGTATTTCCGTCTACACTAATGGTCAAAGATGAAAAAAGGAGTCGGCTGGGATCTACATATACTCTAAGAACCTGTAGATAAAACAACCATATCTCCTGCCTGGCGGCATTAGAAACATTATGTTCCGAGGTAATAAAGTAGAAGGTAGTTCGGAAATGTAGTGCATCGCTGGCTTTACTGAGTCACGTCAATATCTCTCTCGGCTGGGTTCCTGGACTTATCAATATGGAAAGGAACGAAATAGCCGACAAGATGGCTAGAACGAGCTCCCTCTGCTGAAGCTTTCGGCATGAGGAAGAAGACCGCACCGGTTAAACGTGGTAATGCAAGCGCCTTTTCTACGCGTTTCGCTGTCAAAATGCGGAATTGAAAGTCTACTTTCCCGTTTACACAGCCAGAAAGTCCTTTTTGCAGATTTGTAGAAATCACTTTCGAATATAGAAATTGGAAGGTGTAACTGCAACTGAAATTACGCAAATCGCTGTTAAGAAATAATTTCAACCTGCAGGTGCTGCACTAGCAAATTTTCTTGTTTGCTGCAAGTGCTGTCAAACCAATCGAGTGTGGCCGTGTGAAGCGATTTTTGCCGAATTTCTATAAGATTACAAAAATGTTTCATCACATTAAAAAAAAAAAATACTTGTAATTGTTGTGTGCTCCTGATATGAAAAATATGAAAAATATGAAAGCATTAGACACTTTGTGGTTGTTTTGGCGCATTTGAGCATTTAAAAAAAAAATCAGGTCAGTAATTTTATTATAAGCACATAAGCATGTCTGGTAACATAGTTGAAGGTGTGCTTGTTTGCATTCAACGTGTAAACAGACAAAAAGTAGTATCAGAAACTTTGATTTTCAGAAATAAAAACTGCTTTCGAAAGCCTATTCACATACAAGGTCTGCAACCTCTTTTGGAAATTCTTGAATTTGACAGACTTTTGAAAAGGACTTGCACTTGCCACGTCTAACAGCCACTTAACGTGTAGGTTTATTATTGCATCTGTTCAGTAATATACACATATGTGCTTCAAGTGTGATAATTACGGTATTTTGCTGACTTATTACAAAACACCTAATTATCGTAATACAGGAAGGTATTTTGCTTTAGTATGCAAAAATAATAGTCGGCTACCTGCTTCATTTTAATCGCTTTAAAGCATCCAGCAATTAAATTGCTTTGCCAAAAGAATTCATTTGACTTGTCCATTGTTTCAGTTAAAATGCAACATTCCATTTGATGCAACAACCAAGTTGTACCGACGATTCTTGCAATATCTTCACAGTATGTATGTATGTATGTACATCTTTGAGAGCAGCTTTTAAAATGGAGACTTGAAAGCACCTACACAACTTAAATATTTATTCGTAAGTATATAGTTACATACATATGTTCATATATTCATACATAAATATATACAAGAAGAAGAAATTTGCATAGTACAACTATAGCATTAAATGGAGTGATAATATGCACATAAGGGATGTTCTTATTCGATTTTTTTAGTGATAAACTTACAGTATATTACAGTAGATATATCGTCGACTGAGTAAGGGATCACCCAATCTCGGCTAGCCGGTTCGAAAACGCCCTGTTTCAGAATTTGGTTCAAGAACGCCCTATTTCAATAAGAAAGAGCGTTTTTGAACCATCTGCTGATATAGGACGTTCTTCAGCCAAATTTTGAAATAGGGCCATTTTCCACTCAACCGTCGCACCTTAAATTAAAAACAGTCGCAACTTAAAACGTTAGATATATGGTCTGTGCACTTTTTTGTATAAAAAAAATTTAATTTGTTGAGACCGATGATGTTAATACTATTTCTGAGATATAGAGTCCTGCAGCTCCTACTATCTTCTCTAGCATCAAATAAGACATTCTCATCCGAGACATTGGAATTTGTTTTTACGAGGGGCCCCAAGCTTGGGTGCTACAGTGGGCTTGGTATACGTTTGAACAGCACAGCATTATTTCGTCCCATCTTACCGTCCTCTGGTATGCCGTAATAGCGGGGGCGATGTCGAACAAAGAAGGGAACACCTATGGCCTTGCATCGCGTGGGCGACATCCACCGAAGAAGATAGACTGATGAACTGTTCGTGCTTTTTAACGACTTGGACATACTTAAGCGCATAAAAATATGTCTAACGATTTCGTTGGCTTGGTCATGTTGTACGCATGGATGATACTCCAGTGAAGAACTCAACTTCAATTCGGCACCCATGAATGTATACACGGTTAAAAATTTCGGTTTTAATTTTAAACTTTTTGGACTACATATATGACCAAACTAAATTCAGTTTCAAATACAAACTTTCCAAGTTTAAAAAAAAGAGAGCACATATGTTGGGTTTAGAATTTAAACAATTCGGTTTAAATGTTAAACCCAAACATTTTCATAATTAAGAATAAAAAAAAAATATAACAATCTTAAATTTCATGCTCCGTCTGGTTGGGATTGAACCTGGACAGCCTTGGTAGCAACCAATTGTATCAAGCATCTTTGCACACTCAGCTACAACCACGCATGTAAATGTGTTTTCATATGTTGAGTTTGAATCAACACCACAGTTCGCTGTGCAAACATATTCTATTTCGGTTTAGATTTTAAACCAAATTTTCTATATTTGAAACCTAGAAACTAGAATTAAAACATTTTGGTTTGATTTTTAAACCACGAACTTTTTGGGCTAAAATTTAAACCAGAATATATTAAAAATTGCGTAAAACTATTGACTGGTTTAAAAAGTAGAATATAAAAGTTTAAAAAAGGCAGTAGTCCCAGCGCGGTTTAAAAATTAAACCCAAATTTTTGACCGTGTAGTGAAAGCAAAGATAACATCCTCCTTTTTTGGAAGTCAGTTAAAAATGGGTAAGTTTGTGAGTAACTAAGTGAGTGAATATGTTTGTTGCTCTTTCATGCTAAAATGGTATCAATTTCAAGCACGTATATAGATATCTTTTGAAGAGACTTCCCACCTTTTTCAAAAGATAAAATCAATTAATTAATAAGTTTATTAAAATATTACGACAGTGTATGTAGATGTCAAACGAAAGGGGTTCCAATACGATTTATTTCGTAAATATTTTTAAAGGGTTTATAAAAAAGATTAAATAATAAGTTAAATATAGTATCACAAAGATGTTATCGTCGAACGAAAAGGGTTAAAAACAATTTATTTCGAAATTTTTAAGCAAAGCTTTGTATCGAAAATATTTTTAAACTGGGTTGCAACTTGTTGATAAGTCAAATGAAATGTAATCAATAGGTTTACAAAAACAATACCAAATGATGTCAAGACAAATTTTCGGAAATGTTCTAATTAAATTTGTTTAATTATTTTAATGAAATATTACAATATGGATGCCAAACGAAACAGGTTGACAAAAGCTTTTTTGCGAAAACAGTTTTGAAGAGGGTGTCACCTGTTTAAGAAATAAAATTGAAATTCACTTTTGCAAAATTGATTTCCTTTCGCCTTGATAGAAAAAATATGCACATACATGCACTAGGCGACAAATGTATTATTAGTACTACAATTTTTTCATGAACATTTTTTGCATCAATTATTTATGAAAACATAGTTCATTCTTATAAAATATAAACCATGTAAATCAAGGTTTCACACGTGCAAGTTTCAACCGGCTAAAAAATTGTTTTATGACATTTTTTTTGTTGGAGACTGCTTTTGCGGTTTTTTTATATAACAAGTGCAATTTACAAAAACTGGCGTTGATTTTTTG
>NW_016166622.1:12069-23729 GCF_001687245.7 Rhagoletis zephyria | reverse complement strand
CTCATTTAGGTACATTTATTTTATGATATTAGGTACAATCTCAAATTTCAATTTTTCAACCCTGACTTATACCCTTCACAAGTGGAGGCAACATGCAATAACAGGGCTACATTCATACAAACGAAGTCGAATTCTTAGAATTTTAACTGAAACTCTCGCCTATGCTCCGAATTTAAGGAATGTTTTTATTATCTAGCCGAGGTGGGGGTGGTACAAAAAAAAACCAAACATTTTTATTAAGGACATTAAACTATTTTAGCAGAAGGTACAAAAAATAAAATTATGTAGTTTATATCCCAATCCAATTTCTATGCTCGTAGCAGGGACCGAACATAACAGTTATTGATGAAAACGGTCATTGATAAATTCACTATGAAGGAAATGTTCTAAAACTAAGTAATACATACTATTCGATTTCTTTTTTAACCGCGAATCAAATTTGAAAATACTTTTTTTTTTGGTAATTTTTATGCCAAATTAATAAAAACATTTAACAATTATTTTTTATTTTTATTTTATAAATTCAAAATAACAATTATTATTAAATTTTATCTAAATAATATGTAAATAACTGTTATTTTTGATTTTTATATTATATATCTTAGAAATCTTATGAAAAAAACAGCTTCTCATAAAAATACAATCGCCGTTCGGAGTCGGCGTAAAACTGTAGGTCCCTCCGCTTTGTGTGATAACATCAAGGCGCACGCCACAAGTCGGAGGAGAAGCTCGGCCAAACACTAACATATGTGTAAGCGCCAATCTATTATTATTATATCTTAGATAACAGTTATTGAAGACTTTTATTAATAAAAGTCATTAATAAAAATCAGTTACCGACTTTTATTTTTTGAGTCATACGTGTAAAAGTCATTATCCTTCTTCACAGTTAAGAAGGTGTTGGAGAACCAAAGTTTACTAAACCTTATACAAATGACTTTTATAAGTATGATTTTAAAAATAAAAGTCAGTGACTGATTTATATTGATGAGTTTTATAAACAAAAGTCTTCAATAACTGTTATCTAAAATGTATAATTTAAAAAAACAAAAATAATCGTTATTTTGGATTTATAAAATAAAAATCAGAAAGAACTGTTAATAAATGAAACAAATTAAAATAAAATAATTCTTAAAGAGCGATTTTTTAATAAAAGTTGTAACTGGCTCGTAGAGCAGCTACTTTGTAAAGACTTATGGCATTTGGATGCGCTTGGGCATAGGCTACCTAGATTTTCTCACTTCATTTGCTACAATTTCTTTTGTTTTGTTTTGCTTTTTGCTTTTAATGAGTTTAACAAGTAAAATTAACATTTTTCCCTCAGGTTAAATTTCAACCATTCGCGGTTGATGTTTGCTTTCGTTTTTGTTTTTCATTTCATTTGTCTTTTAGTTATTCATACTTGTGAAGCCTAATTTATTCCCACACAGCTAGAGCCCAGACTCAATGCAATGAGGACGCACATACAAAATGACGCAATGTTGCTCCCTACAGCGCATGCGCCAAACTGACGATGTCGTGGTGCTGCATTTAATTACTGCAGCTTTATTGTTTTGAAAACAAGAACGAATAAAGAAGACAAGAAGGTGTAGGGACTGTGGAAAATATCTCTTTAGAGTTCAGGCGGAATAGAATACTCGATGATGTTAAAATATTCAAACGACAAATAAAATAAGAAATTTTTAAGCAAAAAATACAACCGACTTCAGTGCTTATATAAAAATTTAGTAGTATACTTACTTTTTTCTCGATCCCATGATCGGAACTAAACCAAATTAATATGGGACGTGGTCCAAAGTGGCAGGCGAAGCTCTGTGTCTGTAAGAGGTGGAGATTGGGCTCCTATCACGGCATTCATAGGTCGGGAGTTATGGAAGTTGATGACCGAGTCTATTTTAATTCCGTTGATCGTTTGCGTGTACGTTGTTGGGTCCAATAACTGGTCAATGTAAGTCAGCACCGCGTCTATTCACTCGTAAAGATGCCTACTGACGTGGCAGGGTGGAGGCTGCTCCTCAATCAAGGAACTGTTGGGAGCTCGCTCGTGTCCTGTAGCACCTCACCGGAAACTGTTTGCGGAGAATTTAGTTGTTCTCTCTTACAGCGACGTTTGGCTTCACAGTTTTGATGGTGTTTAGGCAACATCCGATGGCATCCTGTGTCACTCCGATGAACAAACAGGCGCAGCATAATTCATAAGCGGCCGACAAATTGCCTCGTATGTTGTCAACAACGTTTCTTTTTCTTTGTTCCAGGTACTGCGGGCGAGCGACTGTAGGACCCCGTCGCGCGCTGTATTTACATATATGGGTATTTATGTCATTAAGTGGTGATGTCGGAAGCCATGCTGGTGCTTCGCTGGCCTCGGTTTGCTGGCTTACCCGGTTTCTGCAACGAGACCTCTCTGCTACTCCCGGGCCCAAAGTTCTCAGCATCAGTATGCATATTCCGTTAGAGCAATAGCTTCGCCTTATCGATTGCTGCCTGTACTGCATTGCCGATAAGTCAAGGGGTGGATTTTTTTTCAGTTTGCTTTCTGATCACTCGTTGCTTAGCAGTATCCACTGAAGAATTTAGTGTAAGGTACCGACTAAAATTGCTAGTGCATTCCTGCCGGTACGCCGAGCTATGGCAGCCAAATGAAATATCAACTCTGTTGTCACGTCTCGTCGAATTGCAAATATTGAGTAAGAATTTATAGATCGCTAAAAATCTCCAAAAGAAAGCAGGCGCGCCTAAAAACATACAACATCTAGTTGCATGCCCTTCATACTGCCAGCTTTGGCTGATTACACATTGCATCTGTTACTTTTGCATGTTACATACTTGTAGGCCCCACTGATTTTCATTTAGAGAATTTTAGCGATGAAAATTTAGCGTAGCGATTGTCAGAATTCCACTGCTGGTGTCGTTTTCGACTCAGGATTTACCTTCGTTAATCACATATCCTATATTCTTCCGAAGGTATATATAAACTTAGCACTCCTGAGAAGGCATGCAAAGGATTTTAATGATCCCTAGGAAAGCTATATTTAACTCTCTTGTTTTTTTTTCAAAGGAATGACAGGCCTCGGTTGTCTATAGTCCAATTTATAATTGCTATCCACTTTGTAGTGAACGGGTCCAGAGGAAATTTATTCGGTTTGACCTTCAGCCGGTTCATTTTTCTGCCCTCCTCCGACCAGTGCAGCTCGTTGCAAGCTAATAGATTGAAATTCTATTGAGTGTAGAAAATGCGTCCATTTCCTTATGTTTATTTACAATATGACTGCGGGCTTCATTAATTTTCCGGAATTATTTTAGTATGTATATCGGTTTCACTGTCCCTAGCAGCATATTTCGGATCGTCCTGCCGTTTAATTGAATCTGTGTATTCCTAAGGCAGTTATTCCCTTTTCAATTATTAGTTTTATTCTAGTCTGTAAAATTTTGTTGTAATCATAGACTCAATAAACACTGAATTATTTATACTTTGGGCAAAGTGGTTATATCAAAAGCTTGGCGAGACAGCATGAAATGGACTCTGAGAGGGGTGTATGGGACCCAAAAAAAAACACACACATTTATGTAATTTATTACCCATTGCAGGGTATTAGCGTATTCTCTACAAGTGCTTATCAACCACTCAATATGTGTTTGTACCTGTAGTAAATTTCAATACATCTAAATACTTTGTTCTTGCAAATATGAATTCATGTTTTTCAAGTGACTTGCGTCCACTTGCAGGATGCATCTCTGAGCATGCAGCGAATTAAAGACACACTGACGCACCGCATTGTCATCTTCCTTATTTTGCACCGGCGACTCTCCCAGAAGGTATCGGAGCGAGGTTTATTCTACGTGGGAGCAAATCGACCTTCATATTATTTCATCCTAAATATCCTAAAGTTCATTTATTCTACTTAAAATATAAATTGTAATCTTTTAACTTATATAAATAAAAATAACTTATTTTTAATTCAGAAATCCCGAATAAATCCTAAACACCTCTGCAACCAAGCAATGGCATAGGTCAAATAATTCTTTAGAATTTCATAATAAATTCGCACAATACTATCTCCCTGCACCTCCAATAAAATTAATTACCAAAATAATGCAACACCTAAATTAACATAATTTTTCATTATCTTGCCAAAGCAATAATCAATTCAAAATTTCACTTCAGTAACCACTTTTACAGCTGCCTGCGCATAAAATTGCAATTTTATGGTGTTTCCAGACACTGTGAAATTTACAAATGCAACTCCAAACGTAATAAATTTTTGTTTCGTATGCAAAGATGTAAAAAATGCAGAAAAGCACATAAAAGAATGCTAAGCAATAAAAGTAATTAAAAAAAATAATAAAAATTAAGAACAACCCGTCTAAAGTTAGGCCAACTACTTACGGCTGGCCGCAAATTTTTCTTATCAACAACGGCGAAGACTTCAAGCCATTAGCAGACACTTTGAAACCTTCTAAATTACTGAAACAACATCGTGCAGCGGAGTGGCGGTGGTCAGAGCCAGAGGGAGGGAAGACAATGCTGAAAGAAATGGGCATTGCATGTGTAGCAACAATTTTTGCGACAGTGTGGCGCAACTGCGTTATGTCAACGACGAATAAAATAAATGAAGGAGATAATTTGTGAAAGGTCTAAGCATGTGTGAGATGGTACTTATCTTGAATTATGTCAGCTTACGAGTGGCTCAGCCAGCGGGTAAATGGACGCAAGTGGTCAAAGTGGCAAAAGTGTTTAAGTCAGCCCGTATGAGTGGATGAGAGGTGGCTACACACACACACATAGGTATATAGATATAATTTGAGCGCTCAACTTGTCGGTAAAAATTTAAGTGAACATTAAGCCTTTAGCACAGAGTAAGGAAGTATGAAAAGCCAAACAAACAAAAGACTTAAGTAGCGAACTTATTTAGCTGTGAAATGAAAATGAGCAATTTGTTGAGCTTTTTTTTGTATGCAATCATACAAATATTCAAGAAGCAGCTAGTTTGTATGCCGCTTGCATGAGAGTGCCAGTGAAAAATGGCTAATTTTTGCGCAACTTATATTCCTTAAAGGCTCTTTATTCATTTTCCCGCCTTTGCTTAACCCCTTCGACTGGCGAATAATAGCCAATTCATGTTCATTGCGTGTTTATCGCTACTGAAATGCGTTACAGTTTTGCATTTGCAGCGCAAAATCACCAATTCTATGGCACATTTACACTTTACATTTAATGGCCCAGCGCGACATACATCGCGAAATAATGCAGCTGAACGTAAATGCGTAGCAACAACAAGAAGTGCAAGCAGAAACACATGCGTGTGCCACACTCTTATCAATTTAATGTAAGGCGAAAACGGTTCTTATAACGAGTTAAGCATGCAAGCAGGCAGGCAGTTCATTTGCGTGCTATAATTTAGCAAAGTAATCGTTGAAATGGAGGTGCGAATGTAGGCTGGTATCGAAAGCCTGGAATATTTAAAGGGTCATATTTTATTGAAATGAATATTAAACTTGACTCGTGCTTTTAATCTTATTTAGATTCAAGTTTTTATTGTTTTATGTATTTTATTAATCTGAATAATGCAAAAAATTTGTATGAGCGTATTTATTATAACTATGTAAATATTGTATATATATAATATTGTCACCCCTCGGCAGGCAATGGCAGTATGCAGCACTGTTCCTAGGTATTTAAGAGAAACACATATGTGCAGCAGAATATATATTATATTAGTATTTGTTTATTTATCAATCAGTTCCTGAAACAATAATTTCGTACAGACTATTTAACAATCAAGCTTAAGCTGGAGCATCAAATTAAGACTATTCGGAAAAACTTCGAGCATTCGATAAATTTCTTGATAATTTTCGATAGCTAAATTTTTTATTTCAATTCCTATCGAAAAAATTCAATATATTTTCTTACCCCTTCAGTTACCCTTATTCTTATGTATTTCTAGTTGTTTTCATTTTCATCGATACTTCTTGAGATATAGAGCTTTGAAGTTGATCAAAAATTTCTACAATTTAGCTCAATAATCAATGAAAATTCCCCACTATCTCAACTTCAAAGCCGAATATCTCAAGATATATCAATGTTAGTGATTTGGTTTTCCAGAATTTTTTTATATGTATAAAATTGAATGGCCTACAAGTTTCTAATTCGCAATTTTTCTGCAGCTCTTTTTATTTTCGAGATAGGGTAAAAAACGGGAATTTAATCAAAATATTTTGTTTGGTGACCCGTACTAACTCGCTGGTGGGGGTTAGAGTTACGCCGCAATGGACACTTTTGTAGTGCATTCAATTCTGCAGAGAATCCGCCATTGACTATAATTATACCATAAAATTCCGCTGAGCTGTATAGTTTTGAAGAAAAAATCTGAGTTCACGTATATTTTATTTGGGAAATCTTTGAACGCCTTAGGCGAGTACTTAATGTTAATATTGAGGGTTAAAATTTTCAGGGAGTTTTGTTTAGGTGTTTTCCACAAAATTTCGAGGTAGGAGCAACAAAAAAACAATAGTCGCAAAAAAGCACCCTAATGTACGTATATTATAAGTCCTCTTATTGTAAGCATTTGGCAAGAACCATCGAACAGTGTGATGTTTTTGCTCCGCGCTACTACCTGTTCGATCCTTGGAACTTGGATTTTTGTTAGGCACATTGCTGATAAGGAACTACTCGATATATGGATATATTTGTTCCGGTGCATCGAGGGACATCGATGCGACTTTACGATGCATCGTTTTTACATAAACATCGGAGTTTGCTCTCAAATCGACATCGCTGCTCTGCTATTCCCACTCAAGAAATTCACGCCACTTCGAGTCAAGGCAATGCCAGTTGCCGAGTTACAGTTGCAGACACAATGAACTCCTTCATTTTATGACGGTCTCTGATTGCAGTGACTGAAACAGCTTGTCACGGAGTAACTATAGGATTTTTATTGAAATAGTTATTCCAGTTTAAGCAACTAAGCATCTGAGCGTGCGTAGCCAAATAGTCACACAAAATGGCAAGGAAATGGTCAAAGTAATGGCCTGCCATAGATACCATATGCATAAGTGTATGTACAACTGCTCGCTTCGCTTAACTATCTTCATCTTCATCTTCGCAAGTGCATGTGCGTGTTCCAACTGCAATTGATGGTGATTTTAAGTGACGTGAACATGTATTTGTCAGCTGCCTACTGCTCCATGATTATCTGTCGTTCAGCAGCGCAAGTGATGAACAGAATACATACATATCCATGTAATCGATATGTATATAGGTAAATATCTGGCTTGCGAAAAAAAGAAGATTAAGGCGAACGGGTGCAGGAGAGTTCAACATGAACCGGATTAATTAGCAGCCTGAATATGAGCTGGGCATCAAATTGAGACGTGGCTAAATGAACCTAAGCTACTATAAGCAGCAGCGAGCTCAGCGATTTTCAGGTAGAGTGCACGCGAATAGTTCGCTGTTGTTGAAGGCATAGGAGTTAATAGACGCAGCTAAGCCAGAGATTGGATGTCGTTGCGCGCGCTCATTATCGCTCGATTAAAATGTTGACGATCAAAATAAACACTTTTCTTTTGTGAAATGTTGACAATGTCACGATCGTAAAATCAGTGAAGTTATTTTACCATCACTGTCAGCAATTAATTGGTTTATGGGCGCACAGCGATAAACTGCAACAATACACGTACACATGTGAACGGGGAATCATGTCAACTACTAGTTACTGATTGAGTTGTTTTATGTATGTTCAGTTGTGATGCTCATACATAGCTATTCCCGATCAGTTTAATGCCTTAACAATCAGTGTTTAGTCAGACCACCATTATAAAGTGAGTAAGTAGGAAAATTATTTGCTTACAAACCTTTTTTGACATGACAACTGCTCGATTACCACGAAAATACCGACAAGTTATTAATTATGAACCTGATTTTATGTCAATCATAAAATGTTGCACGATATCAGTGAGTGTTGTTTGTGGCATGTAGCACGCGACAGTGTGGCGCTTG
Organism: Rhagoletis zephyria; assembly: GCF_001687245.7. Classification (NCBI taxonomy): domain Eukaryota; kingdom Metazoa; phylum Arthropoda; class Insecta; order Diptera; family Tephritidae; genus Rhagoletis; species Rhagoletis zephyria. Next base: position 15,733 of record NW_016166622.1, on the reverse strand, counting down.
TGCGCAATTTTCCTTAGAAGCAGTTGCCAAGAAACTTGAAAACAGTGTAGTATTAAACTTAAGGAATTTGAATAAAAAGACAAATAATTGATGCTGAACATAAAATAACTGAAAAAGTGACGTCTCAAAAATGCGGCAATTATGCAGATAAATTAGTGCCGTGCCGCGCCGAATGGTGTGCATTGGCTTAACAGAGGCAACAAGGAACTGTCATACTGATTCACTCAGTGCTCTGTAATGTAATTCACTTCCGAGTGAATTTCCACCAAAGTCACTTTGAATTCAAATTGAGAGAGGTTGCACCTGCCTGAATGTGAAAACCCTCAGACGCCTGGAAGTTGGTAAGCGAAATAGCGTTTAAATCCTATCACGACAGACTATAATCAAACGAGCTTTCTTTGCTCGTGAAGAAATATTTAACGGCGGTACCGTGGGTGTAGGGTTTTGCACAGTCTGGTTTCATTGGGTCACTTGAGGCTAATGTGGCAATCAGAATTAGCTTACAGTTATAGCTGAAACACAATGCGGGCGAACGGCGAATTATATATGAATACGAACACAGCCAAAGCGAAATGCGAAGTTTGCTCGGCGGCGTTTCGTGGCGATAGATCAGCAGTGTAGATTCGTTTAAGTAGGCGAAATAGCTGGTAGAACGGTGAACGACAGCATCGCCTAATCCGATGAAGTTTGCCGCTCGCCGGTATTGTGTTTCAAGCATGAGCGTTCCATGCTTTATGTTGAACGCACATTTTATTCCATTTCGAGGTCTCAATTTGCGTTAAATGGGTTCTTTTGAAAATTTGATTTTTTTTTTAGAATACATTTCTTGAGTACAAAATTGTTTTTACAACTAGTATTAAAAATTTTTTTTATTCACTTTTTTAACTTCTGAAAAAAACTACTTTCTGCTCAAAAAAGATTTCTGAAGATTCTGGAAATGAAAATTACTTTAGGCCGCTGATGAATGAATTACTGTTGAAAGAATTCCTCCTCATCGTGCATTGTCCAACGCCACTGCAGGTACAGCTCTCATGTACACAGCAACTTCAAGACCCCCTGTAGCGCTCTCGCACAAAGCACAACTTGAGTGCGAGCGAATATGCCCAAAGTGTGGTGACGCCATTTATAAAAAAAAAATATTCAAAGTAAAATAGTAGTACATTGTTATACATACTTACATTAGGATGCATCACCAATGAAAGTGCCACGGCATTATACAATTTATTATATTTTCAGGCACAATATTTCGAAAAAAATTTGAAGATTTACGCATTAATTTGATTCCGTTGGTACATTTTTAAAAATTTTTATGCAGACCTTTCAAGCCTAAGCTCCGCTATCTTCTGAGGTGATTTGCTAGAATTTTTTTTTTATAAACTCATTTTATTTATAAAAACTCAATTCTTAATATCTTCCCAACATATTGCGGAAGTGTGTATATTTCCCATGGAAAAACAGTACCGATTTTTTTCGTGTTGAGAGTGTTGCACACTAATACATTTATATATTTTCATACATATGAACGAGTATTGGTATAAAAATTGTTGATGAATGAAAATTTCTATAAACGCTGAAGCAAATGTGCCATAAACGGCTGCAAGAACACCAGCAACATTTATGTATAATTCAAAAAAGCTTAAGGCACGTATTAAACATACATATGTGTGTGTGTGTACATGCAACAATTCGACTATCAGCTCGCTTGCAAACAGCAGGTAATCAAAATAGGGAGCAAGACAGTTGGAGGCTGGCGTCTACTCTTTTCGTCTGCCTGACAGTCTGGCCGCCACCGTTGACACGGCTGCGTCGCGGACCGTAGCTACACTCAGCTGTCAGGCACATCGTTAAAGCTTTTGACATGCAGCAACAGTGCATCAGCAAACTTGACATGTTGCAGCCACACAGTTTGAGCCTAATTATAGACGCGCGCACATCCGCATTCGCAAGCAGGCACCAAGCCAAGTCGCCAAATCAAAAACGAAGATACTTAGTGCTCGTAGTGTAGAGCAAAGTGAAATTTGATGCTGTCGAAATTTTTTAAATGCTATCACTAACACCAAACTACGCCGCACTAAGGAGATTGCATGTATCCACAAACAAATTCAGCATTTACAATTAGTTAGTGGATTTTTTATACCTACCAAAAAACTGAAGCCTCTTTTGCGTGCGCGTGCGCGTGCGTTGCCTTCTTGGCGCTATTGCATGCTACGGGTATATGTTGCATGTTGCCAACCATGTATTTTATATTTGTTGTTGTAAGATTGTGAATTGGTAGCAGCATCTCGTTCGGTTTTAAGTAAACAAATTTCGTGTATCTTACGGAATTCGGTCCATTGCTGTCAAGTTGTTATTACGCTGAATGTCAGTATTGTAAATATAAATAAATACAGGTCTGAATTGCATTTGCGTGACTGAGATTTGTTGATGGATGCTTTGAGATGAAGTTAATTGGACGTGAGTCGGGAATATTAATTTAAATTTTCAATTTCAATAGCCTGCAGGCCAGTCAAACTCTGTCAACATAAAAAAAAAAACGCATACACTTAGCATTTAATATGATTTTACTTAGTTTTCATTGGAAGAGTTTTACCTCTCCGCACAGGAAGAGCGGTCGTTTGTTATTTTACGTGGCCTATATTCCATTCCCAGTGATTTCTTTCCAGTAGGTAAATAGTGAAGGTGGATTTCCACAGAATACTAGGGGGAATTTGTATGCTGTTACAACAACAACAACAACCGAGTGGGGGTTGGGTACATTTTTGGTTGGGCGATTATCAGGTCACTGAAATTAACTTCGACATCCATTTTCCCGAAAGAAGGGACTGGGATTTTAATCTTGTTCTCAACGCAGACGAAATACCCATTTTTACGGCCGGGTTCGATATGGAAATTGAAACAGGATCTGCCGTCAACCTTCAGCAATAATTTTTGAGAGAGCCCTGAAGACTCCCAGATAACTGCAGTATTTTCTGAGATATATGCAATCGACATGCCGGCAAAGCTGGTGAGGATAAAACAACCTAGCTCCATCTACACTCACCTTCGTTGTTGACAGCCAAGCTGCCCTCAAAACCTTAGGGTCGGCAATGATTAACTCGATAATCATCAAGGAATACCGAAGATTCCTACAAGCTCTACACCAGCACATAATCAATCTTTACTGGGTCGTGGGTATAGCGCTCGCTCTGGCGACGGCTCCTTGAACGAAGAACACGGAGTTTATGAAGCTCTCATAGCCAAATGTTAGGCTTCTCACAGAAATACTAACGAGACGCTGGACCACTGGCCACATGACCGCCAGGTTCAGAACGCCGTATAACGATTTATGCATAGGCTGTAGACATGAGGAGGAGATCGAATCCATCCAGTACTTTCTCTGCGAGTGCCCAGAGCTCCGCGGAAAGCACCCGGTAACTACTTCTTCCAGAGCTTAGATATCACTGGAAGCACTGCTACGATTCGGTAGAGAATTTTTCAAATCGAGAAATAGTTTGTGAGTGTCGATCCCATTCTCGCGAGTATTTTACAAGATTTGGCGTATTATATATACCTGATGTATGGTGTATTTACTGGTCGTTTCGGTTGGCGCTATAAACGCCTAACCTTTTTTATTTATTTATTTATTTATTTATTTATTTATTTATTTATTGACAGTCTTTAAGAC
>NW_016166622.1:0-10054 GCF_001687245.7 Rhagoletis zephyria | reverse complement strand
CCTTCAGCTGATTTCTCTAAGTAATCTTTATTAAAAATGCACAAGTTTTCCACCCTCTTAATTAAATCATCTTTCTCCTTATTTGCTTTTTTTAAAGTCTCCATTACCCTCTTAATTTCTTTCTCATTGCTAGCTACTAATTCCTTGATTTCCCTATTATGATTGTTTATTAGGCTTTCGAATTCCGTTTTCTGTTCGCATATATTTATTTTGTTGCTTTCCGCTATTGATATCATTTGTTTGAGCGCATAATCAACATTCGATATGTATGTAACACAGTCATCACACATGAATCTCAAGTAGGGGCAATTTACTAAACCTTGCAAACAGTAGTCATCTATAGATGCACACGCTTTGGTTTTGTGATAGACTCTACCACACACACCCGCACAGTGCAATCCAGTTTTATCTCTTATGCCTTTTCGGCACTTGTGACACTCTTCCATTATTCACTCAGCCACCGCGCTTTTGTTTACCGTTTTGTTTATTTTGTGCAAAAGAAAGTGGAATTAGAAAAATTATTATTTAGAGTTCAACTCTTGAATTCAATATTTTTCACTTGTTTAAAAATATCTCATTACTGGTATAGAGTCACTATCTCGTAAAACCATCAGCCGAGTTTATACATGAATATAAGTTTGAAATATCTCGATTTATAAAAAATTATTGCAGAGCAATCAAATGCACGTCTATTCACGTTGACTTCTCTCTATCTATGAGAGATAGATAACCAACTTTGTACCAACTTTTTTATTACAAATTTTTTTAATGCAAAAAGCTTTTATATTTTTTTGAGTGGCGTTACCACCTGTTTAAAATTATGAGATCCGAACCATTCTTTTGTGTGAGGTACCAAATGAAAGGGTATGCCTCCATATGTGAAATAAGCCTTTATTTTGTAGAGCAGGGTTGCCACCTGCCTAAGAGTTAGTGCTTTGCAAGTATGCATATATGTAATATGCGAAGGAATTTCTTTCTTAATGACATCGGAATTGCAGATTTTTTTCAATTTTCATACGTACTATATACATATGTATGTATGTACACATTCAGCGCATGGCAAAAGCCGAGGCCGGCTAGTATTTAAAAACTTGCTATAATGCAATCCTGTAAAAGGAAGAACGCTAAAATATTGGACCACATACCGGTTTGTACGTAAACGTCACAATCTTTTCATACAGGGTATATTAAAGTTTTGCTAATTGGGTCTCAAAGTGATCTAAATTATTTAAAAAATATCGTAAATTACTACATTTACCAATAATATTTTCTTAAATGGTCTATAAAAAATTTATTTGTCCATATTTTTGTGGATCATTTTAAACCCTTTATTTCTTACCCCTTATAGAAAGGCAGGTGTTCCAATATTTTAGAGCTCTTCTTCTCTTTTTTATTCGTCCAATTTTGTAGCACAGTGTAATTCTTACTTAAGCACAACCCACTTTAACATATCATCCAATTACCCGGACCATCCTTTTATGACACTTCCACCTTAGACTTTTGCCAAATCAACCTCCTTAATAAAAACAAAAAACAACATGCAACTATAACAAACGCAGAAAACAACCACAACGCACAACCAGTGCGCATCAGAATTCATCGATCAGTCGCTGTTAATTAATTACACCAATTAAAAACCTCCCTAAGAAAAATAAAAACCCATACTTTGAATTGTCTGCCTCTGATGTCTGTCCATGTAATGATGCTAAGACCCGAATTTCGAACAGCTACTACCGAAAAGTGCACTCAGCGAGCGTTGCATCCACTGTCACAAGCACGCATACATACATACATAGTTAGCGGCCCGTCTGACCAGTAGTCCACGTCTACCCGTACAAAGTTGCGTGTTAGCCACAGTTTAGACGTAATTTATTAACAATTTTCGACACAAACTTACAAGCAGCTAAATTCCGAATGTTCCGAAATGACCACTTAGCCAGCAGCCTGAAATTCCTAATGTCCACAATGGCATTGGTATTGTCTGTGTGTATTGTTGTTGTTGTTATATGCAGCAGTAGCTGCAGACGCTATGTGCAAACTGGCATGGTGATGGCTAATAGCCAAAGGCTGTCTGTCGCCCGATGCTGTTGGTTGTCGGTTGCTTGGCTGCTTGGCTGCTGACCGTTTTTGTCCGGTGGCAATTAACGTACATGTACCGGAGAAAAATACGAGCAACTACCATTTACTTCATTACTTGTAGCAACAATTTCAATCATGCGAGCGGTGCCAAAGGTGGCAGCTGAGCAGATAAGGGGGGCGGGGGAAGGTGGATGTACTTCTGGTTACTGTGCAGTACATTATGTTGCTGCTGTTGGCTGCGTGCAACTAGCTGATTAACACGTAAGTGGGGTTCGTGAAAAACCTTTATTGACATTGGTCTCCGCACAACGACAACGACAGGATTGAGCAAGATTAAGTATGCAAAATGGAAATGTCATTGTAATTTGTGGTTTGTAGCTTTACGTGCAACATTGGTCTGTCGAACACTATGATTTTGTTGGTGGGTACAAGAGGCAGGTTGAAATAGAGCCTGACTATGTTGAAATGCTCCGCTCAAGTTATACATAGGATAAGCTCATTTCCCCAAGAGTGTAAGAGCATGGAAGTTATAATGAGAAGAGGTGTAATTGTAAGGTCACAACCATTTATCTGTGACCCCTTTCCGCTACGAAGCTGGTGGAATTTCCCTTCAAGGTTTTAATCCTTTTCATTGGACCCCATTGCACTTAAGATCCAGCAGACTCTTGTTAGAAGCTGAGCCACCTACTCAGCACGTTCGGGGGACATCTCAGTGGGTTAATATACCGACATTGGTCTCGACTGGCTACCGGCAAAACCCTGAACGCCAGTCATGGGTTCAATCAAAGAAAAAAAATGGGTCATCAAAATCTACTTTTTGGATACTTTGATAAGAATGCCAGCGCCATTACCTTCGAAAAAAAGAGCTACGTCTACCCAGTGTAACGCGCGTAACGTGGGGTTGTGCCCACGGTCGTTCTGAATTCTAGCTATGTGAAATTGACCACTGAAATCCGAGCATCGTGAAGAAGGGGAACAGCATTTCCTATGTAAATGGACTGGCCTTGTGAGTATTAGGTATAAAACACTCGAGATACACATAGTACCACAACTTTCAGAGCTATTAGCAGGCGAGGACTGCGAGTAGAGGAAGAGTCCATATATCTAGCACTTCTGCTGGATAAAAAACAAGGAAGCACTCAGGTGCGATCAGAACTAAGTACCTAAAGCACTGTATGCCCTACTGAATTTTCTGCCGGCAGACATACATGCCAAACAGGTCACAAGCGGTGCGGCAATTCGAATGAACATTCTAAATAAGTGGTCAAATAGTATTTACGATCATGGTGGGATACTAACGAAAATTTCGGGGCTTACCGGAGTGGCGGACTGTACACCTCCGATCCCTGCTACCAGTATAGCGTTTACGACCCTCCAACCCTCAAGCGCAATGTGGAAACGGGACGCTGTAAGGCGTAGCGAGTCCATCCATGTATACACAGGGGCTGAGAGCTCGAGGTTAGGGTTGAAGGAGGTGTATGCTCCGATCATCTGGGAATCTACTTTCGCTTTCGTCTTCCGGACAACTGCTGGTAAAATAACTACTACGATTAAATGAATTCTGTAGAACTTGTCAAGATAAAAAAGAGAAGGAAGCAATTATTCGACTGCTGTACCAGTGCCCTGCTCTACACAGACAAAAACTCTCCAATTTATGTAAACAATTCTTCCTGTGAAGTACCAAATGGTTTCAGGTGGGTGACCCTACATCTGAAGATCAGAGGGCGGAATAGACCTACTAATAATATATATCTATCTATCTGTTAGTTGGAATTAATCGAAAACTACTAATCATATAATAGCACCACTGTGCCTGACATTGCTCTGTTGAACTTTTTTCTATTCCCAGGGCTTAAATTACCACTTCGCTTGGTCTATAAAAGGCTTACTTTAAAGACAATTAAATAAATATTCAAAAGAGAAAAAAGGCATAACACCGAGGCACCATACGGATGAGACATTACTAGTTTCACGAATAATAACTTTCGCCTGATATTCAAACCTGTTCACAAATTATGCAAATGTATGTATATCGTCACCACTTACGCGCTTTTCCCATGTGGAAGAGTAATGCGTGGAACCTTAATATAAATCCTTAAATTCAAGCCACTCAATCTCGAAGCTAAGCCGAATTCATAAGTTACACACAGTGCACAGCTCTAGCGGCGGCCACTTCGTACGCCACAAAATCAATAAATCCTTAAGCTAACTAGATGTGCATACATACATACATACATATGTACATATATTCGCTGAATATTCCCATAAGTCCCACCAAAAGCCAACAGAAGACCGACCGTTGGCCGACAACGTTAAGTGCCAGTACATGCAAATTTAGCCATAATCGCAAGCAAATTCCGCACAATCGCATGCTAAGTGTACCAACCGACCAACCAACCAACATTCATTTTGGTGTACATTAGTGAATACTCACTCGCCCATAGCCCCACGCAAAATTCAGCGCACGAACCAGCGTCTTAAATCTTCAACTTGTAAAAAGTGACTTTCGCGGTTGCTTCGTTTGTTTGTTTTTCAGCCATTTTCGCCTTTCCGGCTATTTGCGCATGCGCAACGACAAAGAAGAAAGAAGCCGCCTTCCATTAACTTAGCCGCTGCGCTCACTTATCAATTCCGTCCGTCCGAGACGATGGCATTTTCAACGCCAAATACATACAGATGAACGAGCAAATTTGCTTTAGACGATCGAATTGCAATGTCCACCAACGTAGGAACGCTCTTCCGCTTAATCTCCACTTGCTCCTCGCCGCAAATTGTTGTGTATTTGCTAAATTTTGTTGACCTTTTTTTCTGCAGCAAAAGTATCTTTTGTAGTTTTTCGTGCGCCGATTTTTTCCAATTGACTTCATTCTGAAAGGCGCTGAAAGTGTGCACGCTGGTAGCTGATCGCGCAGGATCGCGCCAGGCTTTAAGATCTGCTCAATGCCGCATTAGCAATTGCAACAAAAAAAAAAAAATAACACCGACTTTAACCACAGCCAGAACGAAAACGACACCAACACCTTACCACCGCGCGCCCTCCTCGCACTTCTTGCATGCGATTAAACTCCACACCGGGCCCGTTATCGGCAACAGTCGTGCCAACTTTATTTGCGCATGCGCCGACGGCTGCCAACTGACGTTGATCCCTTTAAATGGACTTTGTTTGAATTAATCGAAGTGATATTTCGCTTGTCCTGAATTCAATTTACTGGCGCATTCGCCCGGCGTCTACAAAGCGACCACGAACGTTTCGGACACGTCCCGGGCCGCATGGCTTGGCAACGGAAAGACTTGGCCGCTGCCGTCAATTTTTCGAAGTTAGCCATGCCGAAGTGCACAATCTTCACCATTTTCGCTTGGGTGCACATATCGCTGGGGGGATTGCTTGATCCTGCCGATAGACTGTGAGCGTCAAAGCACTTTCAACCTTACTATGCATGAAGGCTCTTATCCATGTATGTATGTAGATATGTCCGTATGAAGTTTATACTTATTTCGTCTTGATCCAGCGAGTAGTTGGGTAGTAGTTGTTGTTGTTTTTGTTGTTGTTGCATGCCGGCGGTTACTAAATGTCTGTTGTTCAATTTAGCAGCACAAAAAATCAATTGAGAAAATATAAATATTCCCCAAATGAGCTTTTTGATGCAGAATGACATGAGTTGTGGAGTAAATAAATACTTCAATGCAGCGCATGTGTGTGAAATTATGCGAAGAGATACGTCGATAGTTTGCGTGGATGTTCTCAATGGTAAAAATTGATTTCAATGAGAAATTACTTGAGATTTACATGGAGAAAACTCAATTTCTGTGAAAGTATTAAATGAAACTAGGAGCGCTAGTAACTGTCGAAATTCGAAAATTTTTCTAGTTTTTTAAGACCCTTGGAGAGCGACCCTTACGTCGCTTAACTTATAAGTTAACGGAAAATCTCCTGCTTTGGAACAAAAGCCTTTGGAGGACTTTGGCCGATACCTAACAGCTTGTCGATAACTTTCGAAAATGTGATACATATCGATAACTCAATGAATTTAAAAAAAAGACTCAAATCCAATAACTCAACAAAATTGGAAACGTCGACTAATTTCGATAACTGTGTGTTTCCGGGTTCGATAAATTTCGATAACTCAGAAATGTATGAATCTCGATAAAAATCAATAACTCGATAAACTTATCCAAAATCCAAAATCTCCTATAAATTTCGACAACTCGGTTAATTTTGATAGCTCCATATTTTCCCAAACCTAACGACAAATTCCGATAACTCGTCACACTCTGGTAATACCATAAAATTCGATAAGCAGCGATAACTCGATAAACTTATGTAACCTTTATCTTCTTTGCCTTGCCCGACACTATGGAATTCTACTTACTTGGACAACGGGTATTGAGGGTAAGTGCAAAAGTGTTGAATCGACAAAGAAAGCTATGGCCACCCACATCCTTGCGGGAAAGGTATACTACTAGCAAATAAGATTTTTGGTATCATTTTAACATAAAGTACTTAGCAAGTATGAACTACTATTCTGTGAATTTATAGACCGCACCAAACATTTTGTTTACCCGAACAGCTAAGATATTTCTATAATTTGTACGCAGGAATGTGTGGAGAGTATCTTCTCTCCTCTCCTTGAGGACTCGAACCTTATTGCTCTTGTGAAAGTTAGTCTTGAGCTAAAATTCAACATTAGATATTACAGCATAATTTCAATTGCGAGTAAGAAAAGCATTTCTATTAAATTACACGTCGACGTGTAATTAATTTAAGTGTCGTATCGAGATACTAAAGTAAGCGCACAAAAAACAACAAGAAGGACTTCATCGCAGCCAACTTGCAGTCTGCTACCAGGATAGCCACACACACACTAATAGAAAATAGTAGAAGAAATACCGGGAAAAAATAGAAAAAGCGAAATGCGGGAACACCTTTGCCGTTGTTTATCTGTTTAATGGATGTTAATTAGATTTCTTAACGAACACCTATGTACGCATGTATGTAAGTTTGTATGTAAGAGCGCAACCTGGGCCTATGACTCTTGAACGCGACAACAATTCAGCTGTTCGGCCAATTCCTCGGCATAGGTATTACCTTTCTCAGCCCGGGCATTCATCGCTCGTTGGCTCTGGTGGAATGCAAATAAATGATGTGGCAAGTGAATATTGAGTATGTCTATAATAAGGTTAATTTTATTACATGTTTCTTCAGTTTCGTTTTTTGGTTTTTTTTTTGTTTTTGGTTTCTTTGCCACCACGAGTGGAATACGTTGCTTCACAGGCTATTTAAACGAATTGAAATGGTGATCCTTATCGCTTAATGGTTGTCAATGTGATGCCATAATGTTTGTATGTTGTAACAGTTGGTGGTCAGTCAAATGTTTGTTTGTTTCTTTGTATATATGTATGTATGTATACATAGTATAAGTATGTTTTCGCTATCGAAATGATTTATGAAGTAAATGGCAGACCAAAGGATATAAGATACGTATATATGTAAAAATAAATGGATATTGCAATCCGAATATAAAAAAGCAGCTGCGGTCAACTTGGGCATGCACTTTAACTTGAGGTTAGAAAAATTTATGGCTAATTGAATTTGCATAAGTACAGCAAACAATTTTCATTTCTTTCAGCTATCTTTTATTTACATACATATATGTATGTACATATGTATGCATGTATAGAACTGTTTTTTGTGACTTTCAAAGAAATAAAATATGATTCATTAAATTCAACCTCTAAAGTAAAACTGTCAAATTAGATATCAATCAAGTTTTATTAACGATGAACTCAGATATGTACATATGTATGTATGTATATTCTTGTGTACGCTACATAGCCTTTTGGCCAAAACACGTGCCATTAGTTAACAAAAACGATCAATCAACTATTAATGAGGCGTTGCGATCAAGTACACCCAACTCCTTTTTTTCACGGATTTTCCACGATTTCGAAATACTTAACACGTCTCCACAATATACTTTTTTACCCGACTTTTTGTTCTAGCACGAATCTCAAACAATAATTTTCCAATTCCAACTTTGACAGTGTAATCAGAAGGCGGTCACTTATGCCCGCACATGGTTTAGTGACATACAGTGCAATTCTAGCAACTATCTTTCAACTCACCACAGTCTTTCGAAAGACGAACGTGTTTTTATAAATTAAATTCAATTAAAAGAAATATATATCAAATATATACCATTTTCTTTTTAAAACAATAAATAAATAAAAACAAATAAAATTTAATTAAAAAATAAAATGAAAATAAAGCAAAAATACTTCAAAATACATTTAAAAATTATTATTTTTTTCCTTTTAGAACAATATAATCAAAAATTAAATAAAAAAAAAATCATCAAAAAAGAAGAGCACAATTGATACTTAAAACCTAAAACAAAATATTTTTATTTTTAAAACAAAGTCTAAAAATTAAAAGAACATTGAACAAAAAAATAAAAAAACAATAAATAAAAAAGACCTTTAAAATTAAATAAAATAAAAACATATATTTTTCTTAAAAAAAAAAATGGAATCTAAACATTAAAAGAAAACAAAATTAACAGTGAAACAAATTAAATTAATAAAAGAAAAAATAAATAAAATAAGTTTCTAAAAATTAAGTTAAATTCAAAAATTGTTTTATTTTTTAAAAATTAGAATCTAAAAATGAAACTAAAAAAAAGAAAAAATATGTACACATTTCAAAAGAAAAAAATCCTCAAAATTAAAAGAAATGAAAAGAATATTGTTTCTAAAAGAATAAAATCTAAAAGTTAAAAGAAAATTAAATGAATAAAGAAAAAATTACTAAAAAGGAAAAACTTACATACTTAAAATAAGTTTATAAAAATTTAATGAAATTAGAATATATATATTTTTCTTTATAAAATAATAAAATCTATAAATTAAAAAAAAAATATATATATATGTTAAAAAAGAAATACATAAATGTAAATTAAAAACAAAAAAGAAATAAAAAAAGTCCTTTGACCGGGACACGAACTCGGATTTATCGAATGGCACGCCTGTGCTTTACCATTGCGACTATTGCAGCGACGCGAGCTAAATGATATACATCAGGGGCGGATCCAGCGGGTTTCCTAAATATTTATGAACCTAATATCGATTTGTATTTTTATTAAATGAATTTTTCGCAACTAACGGGTGATTTTTTAAGAGCTTGATAACTTTTTTTTTAAAAAAAACGCATAAAATCGGTTCTTTATTTGAAACGTTAGATTGGTCCATGACATTTACTTTTTGAAGATAATTTCATTTAAATGTTGACCGCGGCTGCGTCTTAGGTGGTCCATTCGGAAAGTCCAATTTTGGGCAACTTTTTCGAGCATTTCGGCCGGAATAGCCCGAATTTCTTCGGAAATGTTGTCTTCCAAAGCTGGAATAGTTGCTGGCTTATTTCTGTAGACTTTAGACTTGACGTAGCCCCACAAAAAATAGTCTAAAGGCGTCAAATCGCATGATCTTGGTGGCCAACTTACCGGTCCATTTCTTGAGATGAATTGTTCTCCGAAGTTTTCCCTCAAAATGGCCATAGAATCGCGAGCTGTGTGGCATGTAGCGCCATCTNGTAGAATTATTTTTGTCACAATATCTATCGATGTTTTATTTTATAACATTATATCGACTGCTGAGTGGAAGAACTCAATTACCGGGAGACCCAGGAAGCGGGCACCTTCTATAGCTATCCATAGGGACAGAGGCGTTAGGTGAGTGGAGTTTAGGGGGCATGTGCAGAGATGTCTCGAGTCGTGGGGTGTCCCTCTGCATGTCGGGATTCGTTGGGTTGTGTTCCCAAAACGACATTCACAGGTCGAGAGTCAGTGTAGGTGAATATTGATTCGCTGTGAATGTCGTTTATGCTTTCTGATGTGCCTTGGCGGGGGCTTCTCCGCAAGCAAGTGTCTGTTCGGGTTCCCAGAAGACATCCAGTCCCAAGTTAGTTACTCTCAGCTGTGTT
>NW_016166621.1:16111-23730 GCF_001687245.7 Rhagoletis zephyria | reverse complement strand
AATTGGACTTCCGCACAGCCAAATGTATCATTTGACCTAATGTGCAGTGGGCAGTAATCTCAGAGCTCCTAAGTAGCTCTGTATCTATGCAAGCGCATTTCTGTTCCACGTTTTGCGAGACTGTCAGCCCTTTCGTTGCCTCAAACCATTCATGTCCCCGTACCGATCACAGCGTTACTCTAATGCAGGCTCCCACTTGGTTCAAGCATTGCATTGATGCATTTTCTAATGAGTCGAAGGAGTTTATCGTTGACTAAATATTCGGCATAATATTCATTTTGGCCCCCGTTTGTACTTCTACGAAAACATTCACGAACACAGGCTTCTAGTGCGAAGACTGGAAAATGATAGCGAATGTGCACATGTGCAAACTTTTGTGGAAACTTTTGGGATCATCCAGGAATGGCTTGANACGCTTTTCATGCCTCGAGATACTTTGCCCCATCTGAGAACTCAATTTCAATATACACTTTATTTCTATTTAGTAAATTACAATATTCAACAATTTTAATTGAGCTTAATACCGTTCTTAATGCAACATTTTGTGCAAAAAAGCAACAATAATTTAATATACTATTATAGTAAAAAAGAATCAGTAAGCATTTTCCAATTTCAGTGGGGCTAATTTTATTTTCTCTGTAGATTTTTATTTAACATATGTACATAAAATAAATATCTTCGAACATCGTACTTGTCTGATTCAGACATACCTATTTCAGACTTCCATTGTGTTGATATACATACATATGTATGTATGTACAAATGTTTAAACAATTATTTTTGCTCAAATCTTATAAATATAAAAATTACAGTTTAGTGTTGAAAGTGGTCAAGTTCATTCAAATGACTGCTTTCAGTATTTTCATACATACACTCCTATTATTTATACCGTCTTCTGCTTATCTCTGATTATTGTAGATTAATTTATTATTTAGTTAGAAACCAGATTAAGATTTTCGTAAAATAACCACTTCTTTTTTACGCGGACATTTAATGTTAAGCGAATGTAAGTATGCTAATTAAAAATATTCGAACAACATTATTTTTTCGTGTTTTGGGCTTATACATACATATGCGCTATACATGCATACGTACATATGTTTCTACATAATTTATGCGTACTAGTAATCCGAACTTAATTAATGTCTTTATTGTACATGCATTTGTTTTTGCGGTTTAGCATAAAGTATTTGGAATAATCATAAAATAAATATTTGCATTTTATGTAATCCAAGATTGTCATTACCTTGCGATGTCTTCAAAACACATAAGCTAATTTAATATTCTTTTTTTTGTCATCTCATTCATATTCGTATGTGTTAATGTATGAAAAAACGCTTAATCAATTTTGGATATCGGAAAATACATACATACATTAATATATACAGATGTACGCTATATTAGTTTTATACAAAAACAAAACCTAATTTAGCTACTAATTATCAAATAGTTTTATGTAAAGGCAAAACTTCAAGTCTTTTCAGTAGCAGGTTGGGTTGTTGTTGTTGTTATTGACTTCCATTATGCCAAAATTGCAATGGAACAATATTTCTCGCCACACAAATATTTATATGCGAATATTTTACCAACCATTTCATATTTTTTTTTTTTTAACTTCTAACCACTTACTATTATTTTTACAAGTACATACATAGTAATCTTTTATACTACAATTTTCTTGGCGTACTTAAACTAATTTCAATCACTACTTATGGCATTTCTCCTATAGGTGGGCGCACATGTGTATCAAAATAAGTGACTGAGTTGGCCTTAATTGCTTTTTGCTTTTGTTTTTTTTTTCATTACAAATATTTTCCCTACCAAATTCTCCTCTTTCGAAGGAGGTGTTAGGGATTTGAAGTGAAGTGTCTCTAATACTTTAATTATTGTTTTGTCAACGAGTTGAAAGACATGTTTAGTTTTTATATAAATTTACATAAAATTCTGCTAAAACTTGTAAACTCATTGCAAAGCCTTCTCCAAGACATGTGGCTTCTCGTTTTTCAATGGTTCACCCTCCTCCGTATTGACCACCGATCTACGTATTCTCTCTGGTGGGTTGTTCCACGGCTGCAGCTCACCAGAGCCCATTATGATATAAACTATAGCGCTGGAAATATATGTGCCAGCCAGAATACCGAACACAATTTGCCATTGATGGTAGGATTTCTAGCGGATATAGAAAATGGTTTTTAAGTACAAGTATTTATGGCAGGAAATTTTATTTGATGCTTATGTTACTTACGTCATCATAGGTGAGCGCACCAACCATCCACGTCGATAAGAATCCACCAAATGAAGAGAGGGTATTAGCCAATCCAAAAATGGTGCCGCTGAAATTGGGCGCAATATCTAGACCGTTACCAAGATAACCAGCCGTTACAGCGCCATGTGTAAATAATGCCAAGGTAAATATCGTCACGGACCATGCCGCTGTGCGACCCAAAAATACTTGAGCAATCATCAAGGCGCCAGGTGATAAAAGTGCTGGAGAAATGAATTATGTACATTAGACCCTTGCAGTTTCTCTAATATATAAAAATTTGTATTATTAAATTTAATTGAGACTTACCGAAAGCTGTAAACACTTTTCTTGTAGCTGTCGTGGAGAGCACACCTTTCTGGCGCAGGTAATCAGCAAAACAAGACGAGCTGAAAGCCATAATATATTTGCCCAAGTATGGCAACGAAGAGTAGAGGCCGTTCTGAAAATTTAATGAAGATACAAATTCTGTGAGCGGAAATTTATAAACAAAGTGTAGAGTCCTACGATGTTGCAGAAGGCTGGTCAGAAGACCTGGGGCTGGATGTACAGCATTTTTTAAGGCATTTTAAGGCTGACCTACGTTCGAACGTCTTGGAGGACAGCGAAAACTTTATTCTTGCTAAAAATGGGCAAAAGTAGCCAGGCATATCCCAAGTAATAAATATATGATCATTATTCTAACATCATATTTTGATAAGAAGCTGGAGAGGTCAATAGACGTATACAAGATCGGTTGATACCTCTATACAATGTTTTTAGATGAATAGAGGCAGCTGTGAGGAACGCAGAATTCGTGTTAGGCGTCTTCTTGGACATAGAGGGGCCTTTAACAATGTCTGAAAATACGACATTTTAAACGGAATAACTATGATAAGGGTTCACCCCGTAATTTCGAACTGGACAAGCTTGGTGTTGAGCTGTGGAAGTGTTTTGGCGCGGTGGGAAAGGCACGAGCCACCAAACTGGCACTGGCTCGGTGAATGTCTATACAGATGGATAAAAGATGGAGAAATCATAGAGGAGGCTGTCGACCGCGCGAATCTCGGCGAATCTCTATATCAACAGTCAGGCTGTGATAAAGGCACTTCTATCGTACAGCACTTTCTCAAGAACAGGTCTGGATTCGCGAAATATAGGTACGGACGTACAACTGTATTCTGTTACCGGCTGGTTTGCCAAAGAAGGCGTTCTGTCGGAAGCTATGCTGATAGATAAAGTGCCGCCTTCCCTCCAAGCGATTAAACGGAAGCTTGACCTGTTCATGATCGGGAAGGCACTGCGGGTGTGGACTGAAATAAGTGCGTATGACATAAAGCTCACGAAGTTTCTTCTATACTGCAAGAGGCAGGACGCTAGACTACTGGTGGGTGTTCTAACGGGCCATTGCCTGCTGGCATCGCACGCCTTTATAAATGCTCTGACCAATAATAAGGTCTCTAGGAAATGCAAAACTAAAGAGAAGACGGTGGAAGATATCCTCTTCAAGTATCCTGCCTTTAGCAGACTGCGGATTAGTTTCCTGGGAGCAGGTTTTCTGCCTAATATGGAAGTCGCCGTCAAAATAGGGTACAGCAAGGTGTTCCAGTTTGCTGCAGGTGGCCAGAGATTAGCTGTCTAATGTGCTCCTAGTTTATCTGGTAACGCTATGGACCCTTAAGGTCTCTGCGAAGCAACGAAGCTGCAAGCCAGCTTACCTAACCTTTGTGAGGTATATTTTTGTATACATGTTTCGGCTTACATTTTATATGCATGAACATATATATATATATATCGTTTCCTTCATACAAAAATGACCTAACTCATTTTCTTTTCAAATCAGTTTTGTACAAAATTCTGCCGAATACTCACTAAAAACCTACTATAATTTAAAAATAGCTACTATAGCATTCAACAAAAAAAAATCGCGCAAAAGGGACTTGAGTTTTTGAGTTTTTTCGTGACTCCGTAAAGAAACAAAAATGTTAGATTTGACCTTTCTATATAAGGTATGTATACAACAAAATACTCTACCTGTTTAATATTGAAGTGTAATATCTGATCCATGAATGTCGGCAGCTGATTTACTACAGTGAAAAATCCGAAAACAGATAAACCATGCGTAATAATAATTGCCCACACTGGTCCTGAGCAGAATAGATCCCGCCATGGCACATAACTGGGGCGTTTCTTTGAAGTCGAGGTTCCAATAGCGTCTTCAATTTCACGACGTTCTTCCGAACTAATACGTGGATGTGTGGCTGGAGTTTCATAAACAAAGGTGAACCAGCAAACAGACCACAATAGACCAACACCGCCTAAAAAATAAAATTCATATACACATACATATACTTAAATATTTATTTAACAATTTATTATCACACAATATTTATTAGTACTTAATTTATATAAACCAAATTGTTTTTCTGGCGCTTTAGAATGCTTAGATATGCTAGTAGAGCAAGAATGATAGAATACAAGATTGAGCGTAATTTTTGCATGACGTCGACTTAGTGCAATTGCGAGAGAGAGAAATGCCAAAACGCATAGGAAAATATGTAAACAATGCGGAAAAATGTATTAATATCCATTCCAATTAATAAATATACGAAGTTTAATAAAATAGGATCACGTAACAATGATTTTGGGCATGTAGCCCTTTAGGTCAGTACGGTTTTCAGCACATGCCGGATGTTGGAAAAATGCATGAAGTTATATGTACGTAGATATGTACAGAAAAAACTTACTTATAGCGCACGCTTGCCTTTTGTTTTCACTTTTACAATTTTTTGTAAAACTAAGCAGAAATATTAACGCACAAATAGTTAAATTTGCAATGTTATTTGCCCACTGTTTTTGGATTAGAGGACGGAGGGGGAGGGGGCGTGGGTCTTGATATGCAACCCAATAGGAAGAGCACATTTCACACTTTGTAAAAAGTCACACCTGACCCCTCGAAACCTTCCACAGACCCCTGGGTAACCATTGGTAAATTGTCTAAAATTAGGTAAACGAGTATAAACATTATTTTTTTTTTTTAAGAATATCTTTGTATTGTCAAAGGTACTTATTCGACATTTCTTGTTCATATACCTACGGCTACGCCATCCACAGTATACACAAAAAAGTGCATTTTTTAGACCGAATTTATTAATAAATTAGTGACCGCAAATTACAGGGTCTACAATAAAGTGTAGACCCTTGGCTATAAGTGTGAGTAAGATTTTTTTAATCGGGTCACCCACTCGGACACAATAGCCCAAAATCATTGGGCAAATAACTGAACCGTAGCCAGTAAAATCTTTATTTGGTTTTCCTCAATCAACAATTGCACCAAGATGAGGTCACGCACACAGCTGATTCTGTCAAATTCACAAACAGCGGATTAGCGGTACCGCGATGGACGTATGAACGTAGGAATCCTTAAACTATCTATCTATTTTGTTAATTACGTTAATCTTCAATCAACATTTGCGACTAGAAAGCACTTGCTTTGAATATACCCATTGAAATTCCCAAAGCAATTGTGCCAACTACTACAAAGCCTTCCGTTTCCGCATAAAAAGGAAACTTGGCAGCACTGAATAGCATTTGCGCGCAACTGACAAAAGCATTGTTTTTTTTTGCGAATTTCAATAAAACTAATAAATACATATAAATATATACATATAAACTAAGCGTAATGTACTTGTGTTGTATTTAAGTCATTGCACTTACCAGTTAAGTAGAAAACGCTGGGCCAACCCCAAATGGATATGAAGAAACCACAAACAGGCATCGTAATTGCTGCGCCCAAAGAGGAGGCTGTACCGAAAGAAAAGTGCAATTAAACACTTGTTTCAATAATTATCTATTAACTAGGTACTTACCCATCATATTTGACATAAATTTGGAACGTTCCATTGGCGGTATCCACACAGCGGCCACCGGGTGTATAGCTGGCCATGAAGCGCCCAACATAAAGCCCAAAACAACACGTACAATAATCAACATAACATAGTTAATATGTGCTGCCAGTGGTGTAATCAATGTAAGTAAACTAGCCCAAAGCATAGAATGTCCAAATACACGTCGTCCACCGATCAATTCAGCAAGTCGGCCGCCTGGCAACTCAGTCAGTATATAGCCCCAGAAAAAGGAGCCCAGTACAAAGTTCGTTTGATAAGAGTCCCATGGAAAATAATCGTTCTCATCGTTACTAGCAGGCGGCAGCTGTGTTGTTGTTGTTGTTGAGATTGTTGTGGCATTATCATAGTTTTGTGTGGCATTTACTACTTTGCTGACGTTGCGTGGTGGTGAATGAACATCTGGATGAACCATTGCAACAATAGCAATTGTCAGATTCACTCGCAGTGCATAGTTCAACATGAAGCCAAGCATGGTAAGTAAATTGAGTACTTGACGACATGATAGCATATCTATAGAAATTAAATGAAATGAATGGAAAAGTTTGAAGTTAGTTTACGTAAATGCGATTTAAATAAATGTTGGGTGTTTACAGATTATGTTCTTAAATATTGCAGGGTACATATTTAAAATTAAATGGGAAACATTTTGCTGATGCTAAAGAAGCTGATCCATGCAAGTTATGGAGCATGTGAGCTAAATTTCACAAATTCGACTGTAGCCAATAGGGAATACTTTGAAAATCGTTTAGTCTTTATAAAACCTATTTATGTAATGTGTGTATGTATGTCCTTAGCAAAAATTTCCAAGTCCGTTATAATTATGAATGCAAAGAAATTGTACTAAATAATCATGAGTCGCAAAATTCACACTCGACTTGGTTATAATAGTAAAAAATTCTTAACATTTTTAAATGCTGATTACAAAAACAAATACACGACCAACACTCAAGCCCTTTTTTAGCGTATTCAGTTAACATTTATTGCACGTGATGTTAATGATCTGTTTTGTTGCTCAATTCACATGTCCTATTCAATTCGTGGGCAAATATGTAAATTAAAGAATAAAATTAACAAATTTCGTGAGCTGAATGCGCCAGTAGATTTTATTGGCGCTTTTATGTGCTCTTACCTGTTTCATTGATTAAAACTGATTAGCGAAATTAGCGCAAATGGGCGAATTGTCTAGCACACAAAGGAAATGCGCAGAATTTTAGGCTTTAAGAAATTTAGAGCATTGGCTCAAAAAGTGACTAATGATGTCATGCGATATGTAAGTATGTATTTTATTTAATTTTCCTTTTAACTAAAAGCTATGTATTAGGCAAACCATTTTGTTAAAAAACCAATTAGTAATCGAAAGTCTTTCCAAAAGATCCCCTTAGAAGCGGAAAGCAGCTTGTATCTTTTTTGCATTTATTTATCTATTTTATTTATTTATTATTTAAATTTATTAACTTGTGATAAAAATA
>NW_016166621.1:0-16011 GCF_001687245.7 Rhagoletis zephyria | reverse complement strand
TAGCCTGGCGTAACCAGCGGTGCTACGCCAGTTTTGAGTTCTGAGTCTGCTCCTCTCCTCTATGAGTTCTTCCTTGATCGTGCTAGATCCGATCGCAATCGCTTATAAGCGATGACGCGGCTGCCGTTCTGGCTCGTTACCATAAACTACTATGTGACCTGGTACCGAAATTAGTTGGATAACTAGATCCTGTCTCTGTTCATTTTGGAGCCATCGGAAAAGATTTTAAAATACGTCAGCATGGGATAGGTAATGAAATTAGTTGGATAGCTAGATCCTGTCTCTGTTCATTTTGGAGCCATCGGAAAAGATTTTAAAATACGTGTCAGCATGGGCTAGGTGATGTAATCCCACGGGCTTGGCAAGAAGACTTAACTGGTTTGTCCTATTGCATGTATGAAGGTAGAACTAGTTCAGCCTGGACAAAACCACGATGTCCTAAAATCGAGTTTGGTCGGTAACATGCAGGGCACACTCGGTAATCGCGACTACCAATTATCGTAACGATGCAGTTATTGCGACAGCTTAGTTTTCCTTGGAGAGTTTTGGTTTAATTTAATGACTAATTCTCTCAAAAATTCATGGATATGAAAAGTATAAGCTGTAGATACAGTGGCAAAGATATAAATAGAGAAGAGACATTTTAACATTATTTAATGTTACTTGTTTTAATATTATTATAATTTTTTGAGGTGTATGCAGGGAAGGAGGGGGGAAGCGCGGACTCGCCCATTACTTATATACCCTTGTGATCAGCTGATTAAGTTAGGTGACATCTTGACCAACTTTGTTTATTTAATGTATGTAAGATATTTAAAGCGTGAGTGAATTTTTAATATGGATCACACTAAAAGCTCCTTTTCATATAAACATTCGTATGTGTCCCACCCGTGACAGAGGAGTTTCGGATTTTTTTTTATAATAAAGCCATCATTTTTGTTGTAGTTTTTGCTTTGTTTTCTATGCGCGGTTCTTTGTTTTATTGTAAGATCAAGTTCATACAGAAAAAAGAAATAAATTCCAGAGTTTCCGTAAAATATATCTGCTCAAAAAGCTGGTTCTTTTTTCCCACCAGTAACAGAAGAAATAACTCAGATTTTTCCATATAAAGCGGATTTTTCCAAAGTAAGCGGATTTTTTTCGCATTTTTTAATAACTCATATAATAGTGAATTAGGTGTAGCTTTATCAAACTCTAGAATTGTTGAGTACTTTGTACTTAAATTTAAAGAAGAAAGATCATTTTTTCTGCACAAATGTCCCACCCGAGATAGTGAAATCGCTCATTTGTAAAATTCATACTCCCATGAAATTAAGAGAAGCACAACATGATGCATCTCACAGACGTATGTATGGATATCTCCTCAGCAACTTTCAGTAAGGTCCAATTTTTTCTCATTTTCGTTGTTGGTGTTTCCCAGCGAATCAAATCAAACTTTAAATGTACCTAGGTTATGTAAACTCGCGTCTACATATATATTAAGTATGTTTTTGTTTTAATTTGGAAATTTTCATTTTGAGATAAGATATTTATTTATTGTCTTTTAATAAATGTACTAAAGTTGATGCGTGATTTGCCTCATCTGTCATTGCTTCAATTAAGACATTTTTACGATTTTATAGCATGGAAATATTTAATATTTGCAAACATTGAAATGTATAAACAAATAATATATTCACATAGATTAATATTAAAATGGCTTTGAAAACAGACGGCGAAGTAAACTTTTTATTAAAGTAAGTCAAATGAGGTGCGTCCTTTTTGGGATGACGTAAACTCTCACTAATCCATACATACATACATATAAATACATAGCTGTAGGATAATGACTCAGGCACGTTTTGTCGTTAAAGCAGGGATACCTGTAGAGAAACACACTGGTGCCGAACTGGTACGGTTATAGAAAATTTAGAACCATGACTAGTTCGTGTTAATTCAATTTACATGTCAGCAACTGGCAAATTCGGGCATGCAGTAATACTCACTAAAATAAAAAGGTGCCGGTTCAATGGAATTAAGGCTGACATATAAGTTAGCTCTGATTACATTACGCCTGTTTGGGACTTCAATACGAAGGTACTCATTAGGTTCCCGACCAAAGAAGAATAGGATGCAGGATTGCCAGTGGTAGAGGGGGGTATACCAATCTACACTGATGGTGCAAAGATAGAACAAGGAACCGGAGCCGGTGTCTAGTCGAAGGACCTGCAAATCAACCGGTCCTCTCGTCTACCGAATGACTGTAGTGTCATCCAAGCGGTGATCTATGTTATAGAGAGGGCAGTTAGTCTTTTACTTAGTAAGGGAGCACTGAAGGCAATAGGATCTAAAATAGTGCAATTGGGAATTGTATGAAATGTCACACCACACTGGCGTCACTGAGTCGTATCAACGTCGCTCTATTCTGGTCTATTGAAGCGAATGAGCCGGCCGATGAGATGACCAGATGCGGCTCAGAAATGCCAATAGAAGAAGCGGCACCGTTTAGTGATCACGGTAAATACACCGTAGCCGCGTCGACTGACTTGTGGAAGAAACGAGAAGACTGTGAGATCACAAGATTATTATGGACGCGGCTTAGTAGAAAAAAGATAAGGAACATACTGAAACTCAATAAATCTGCAGTGAGAGTCCTTCGGGCGCCATCACGGGACATTATGCTATAGCACTAATAGTGGCAAATACCAGCAAGAAGAGTCAATTGATCATTTTCTGTGTCGATGTGCAGGTCTACAGGCGAAGCACCTCCAGCACTTGGTTTCACACTTCTTCAACGGTCTGAGCGAGATAGCGGAGGTGGAACTGTTGGATCTCCTCAGCTTCATTAGGGATAGTAATTGGTTCAGTAGAATAATGACTTGAAGCTATTCTTTCGATTATAGGTACGTGTCTTCTCCTGCCACTCACAAACAGGGCACTCACATTTAGGGTTGCCAACATTTTCTAAGATATTTATAGTGCTATTTCAAAAAAATCTGAAAAAATATAGTACACTTCAATTACATATAGTATTTTATTTAAAAGAAAAAGAAAAAAACGCTTTTTATGTACACATCATTTAACATCTTTGGCAGTTTTTAACAATTCCTTGATAACTATGAAAGAATCATATGGGCATATCCTGAGATACGGACGCGACATTCGCACGCGTAACTAAGCTTAAAATAGGAAGCAAACTGAAAGATCGTATGTATATCACAAATGTTACAAAGCACTGGGAAGGTGCTATATTCAAAACAAAATTTTTGGAAGTATAAACAGTTAAGTACATAGATACAAGCAAATTAAAAACGGTACGGACGCGACAAAAATTGAAGTTTTTTGGGATGTGTGCACATGCTTTATCGCAATAAAAATTTAAATTTATTTAAATAAAAAGTTATTTTTATTAGTAAGGTAAATACACCGCCATTTCACATTCTTAATAGAAAAACTCTTTCTGTGAATGCCGAAGTTGCAGAAATTGAGTAAAAATTAAATAACTCATTCTCAGGATTCCTAAAAATATGTTGCAATTTTTGTTCTGTGTTTCTATTCATAAACTCACTATAGCCTTTTATTTTAAAAAATATTTCATTAGATATTGGTTTTTTCTTGCAAATTACTGAAATATATTTTAATGTGTGTGCGCCAATAGCCCTAGCAGCTAGCGCTGTAAATAACTATTAAATTTTATGATTTGTTATAAATTTAGTTCAACAAATAAATAAATACTTATATTTATTTATAACTGAAGAGATATATTATTTTTGCATACTATATTTTTTCCAACAGTATATAGTACGCGGACTGAAAAAAATAGTACAATACC
The DNA here is from genome assembly GCF_001687245.7 of Rhagoletis zephyria. Classification (NCBI taxonomy): domain Eukaryota; kingdom Metazoa; phylum Arthropoda; class Insecta; order Diptera; family Tephritidae; genus Rhagoletis; species Rhagoletis zephyria. The sequence continues at coordinate 12,200 of NW_016166621.1, read as the reverse complement.
ATATATTATAATACGGTTGGCAACCCCATTCACAATCGACATTTCTGTCTCCAAGACAAAGTATGGAATATTCCACACACGCCATCCTATCCTAACAGACGAATTTAACATTGCGATGTCCTACGAAGTGTTGGTTCACTAGTTCGTCTTTTTCCTGCAGGGTATATATATAAGTATATAAAAATTCAATATCATAGTTACAGAACTGGGCTATATAACAACAACATATATATATATATATATATATATATATATATGTGTATATATATACCTACGGCAGCCGCTGTACTTAGTATAAACGTACNAATAGAAAAAATCCTGCAGTTATCATCAATTTTCGTATCCGGAAAACGTTCGAAACGTTCGAAAAAGATGATGTTATTTGAAAGCAATAATTGTATTTTATTTGCTCAAGCTAAACATTTGAAAGCATGCATGCGTAGCTGGCAGTGGCTGAGCGTGCCGCTATTTGTTAGCTTCCAGAAGGTGCCGAATTCCGTCAGGCGCTTCCTAATTTTATTTTATTTCTTTTCAACCATGAAAAAATATCCGTGAACAGCTGAAAACGTTTCCGTTTCACATACGGTTGTCTGTATGTACGTTCCTGCCGCAGACTTTAGTGATAAAACGGATCGTCAAAGTATCCGAAAATGGAATCAGTAAACGCACAAAAATCTGCACTTCATCCACTTGTTTGTCCTTTATCGGATCGGTTTTCGGATTTTTTGCTGGCTGGGTAGTATGTATGCCATTACGTAAATATAAAAGTATACATTAGTAGTATGTATGTTTTTATGTATGCATGCTTTTATCGACTCCACAAGTGTTAATTTGTAAATTGTGTGTTTTATATGTTCACATTACTCATTTTATTTGTTTACTCTTGGTATTAATGATGGCCACGCGACGTCGCGACGTGACCCACTACCCTAACGTAGTGGGTGGGATAAGTGACGTATGCTAAAATTCGGGAGTGGTATGACCGATAGCGATATTCAGTGTGCATATTTGGAGATATACTTTATTTATTTTATTACAAGCAGTCTACGAACATAGCCAAAGCCAGCATGTGACCTCAATTTGCCACACTTGTTCTAACACTCTTGTTGTCTTGTTGAATTATCCTTGAGATTTGAAGGGTCACTCACTCTTCCAACAAAAAATAATAATAATAAATACATTAGCAAATCTGTTCTTTTTCAGGCAATTTCAATTATTCCTTATGCATTTGCGCTGACTTCGCGGCCTTGAATTTGAAGGGTCAATAACTTTTGGTTTCATATTTTCCAAGAACAAAATCCGCGCACCTAATATTTTCATGCCAGAGATTTTGAGATTTGTTTCTATGTGTACATACGTAAATTTGGGAATTCTGAGTATTTGTGCTTCTCAAATACATGCATTTATTGTTTGTATTTACTCAATCAGTTTGGAACAAATGCACAAATTTTTTACATAGTTAATAAAGCTGTTTTATTATATAAGTGCAGTTTTTTCATACCTCTGCATTTGTTAAATCCTTTTCTCTCAGTGTTAGACATTTTGGTTTTATCTGAAACGAAGAAAATATACAGTTTTAGATTCTTGGCGATCTATTTGAAAGAAAAAATTTGGTTCAGAATTGCATCGTACATGTTTCCAAAATCATAATCTCAAGCCGGTCGGATGCCCCTTCATTCGTAATTATGTAAGTTATGAATCAAAGAAAGAGCTTTTGGAAACTTGGCTCTTAATCTATTCACCCAAAACCTTACTTTAAAGCCAGTTTATCCACAATTTCTTTAAATGATGTGGCATTCGTACGATAGAAAATCAATGTGTTTCAAAGACATATAGGGCAGATCTGGGCATGTACTCTCCTCGTTTTCCCACGGCTTTTTTAAAATTCCTCGCTAACCTCCAATGACATGCCCAGGTTAAAGTAATGTGTTCTGTAAACTAGCGGAAAGTGCTTACCAATCGCGATTCACCACATATTTACTAAACAAAAAAAATAAAATAAATAAAAAATATAAAAACTTTATTTCTTCAAAAGTGATGCACCTGCTGCATTTTTAACAAGTCAATGAAGTGTAAAACCTAATTACTCTCATTTTACTTATAAGGCATTTGCCTATTTTGGTCGTGTCTTTATACAGGTATGATTTTCAAGAACTCTATACCAATTGTTCGAAAAAGTGTTTTTCCCAATATAAAATACATGGGCCACTTTATGGGCTTTGAGGCCCATGCACTTTTGGACCACCCTTATGTGCATGCATTTAATCAATGGCTAGTTTTGAAAACAAAACAAAATCTATTGTACACAAATGCATTATTAACCCATTTGTTGCATGTAATTATCCGTTAAGCGAAACTTCAGTTGTCGTAGCAATTACTCAGAATGATTTGAAAAACAATGAAAACACGTTTTCAGCATTCTTATGATCTAGGCATCGATAGATGAATCAAGTTTTATAACAATGAGTTACACGTACATAATTACTACGCTCTGTGACAACATCGATAGTTACTAAATACATATGTACATACCACATTCAAGGTACTCATAGTAAATAAAGCTTTACATGTATTTGCAAAAACACTAAAAACAAAGTAAAAAGCAATAAACGCTTGCAAATGAACGTAAAACTGCCGCGAACTAGAGCATGTAATATAAAAAATAAAAGTTGTTGTTACATGGGAATAAATTTATTCATACAAATGTATATATGTACTTACAATGTTTGTAAAACGTATAAAATAGCATATTAGAAAAAAATTAAAACGGCTTCGTGAGTTGCAAAAATAGTAATAGTAGTTGCTGAATAGTAATCTGTATGTATTATTTATGTAAATACATAGATACACGATTTATTTGTACATAAAACCGCACATGATTATAAAAACATTTATAGCAGGCATTACATTTATATATGCATTGGGTGTGCCTAATCCAACAAATTTTAACCTTTTTCTGCAATAAAATAACCATAGGAAACATACATACTTATGTATATATGAAAAAATCTTTCATTAAACCTCTTCACTGATGGCAGAAAAGGATTGTGTTAGATATTTCTGTATGAAACTGTATGAATACGTTCTCATAGTTTGAATTAAGACTTAGTCTTAACTAGATCCGTTCGAACTGAATTTGGGTTTAGATATCGGATTAACAAAAATAGCTGGTACTAAGTTGTCGTATATCTCATAACATACACACGTCTGATTAGTTCTTCTGCCATCCCTAAATTGGAGCGCTAAGGGTTGCGCTTTGAATATTTGACAGTTTACTCATGAGAACTTATATATTTTATCTTGACCCATAGATACTGCGCCTAATGCCTCCGAGTGTTTTTGAACCGTCCGTGTACCAAACTATGGGATACAACTGGGAGGTATATCCTAATAATTGCATCGTCCCAGCCTGTCTTAGTTCCTAGTTCTATTTTGAAGTTTTTTCCAAAGGAATTGGTTCCGGGGTAGCTGAACTCTGAGAGTTTCCATATTCTGAGATGATAGAAGTGGCGGAGCGTGAGAATAACTTCCATACACAAGAAGACGTTGTAGCTTTGTGAGTGAACGCCTGACATCGGTTCTACAGGTTAAGTATTAACTTTATGATCTAAGTAACCGAGAGCTGCTGCCCCAAGATTTTCTCTCAAGGAGTTTGCATACAATTAGTACACTTGTGGCTCTAGACACATCTACGTGATTCTTCCTTGAGAGTTTGACCTTTAATGTAATGCCCAAATATCTCACTTCCGACACAGTGCCGACTTCAATGTCATCGAGAGTTACAACTCTACGGGCACGGTAAGGTTCTTCTTCTTATGAATGGTAGCTGTTTTTTATTAGCTTTATGCTGAAACCCACGTCCACACTATTTCTTCGTTAACGTGCCTTAGTGCCCTTTTGATTATGCCACACACGTTGTCCATTTACTTCCTTCTTGATATGATGACTATGTCGAACCGGTTTGGAGACAAACCTGAATAGTTCGTGTTTCCTTCCGCTTTTATGTATTCGTGTTACTATCCGTTTTAACTGTCATTAGGTCATGCATGCCCCTCTAAGTGCGACCGCTTTCATTTCATTATCTCGCAGGTAGGTGCTTTGTGGTTGCTTGTATTCGCCGGGGGTAGAAATCCGTTATTTTTATTTTTGTTATTTGGTTTTCGTGATTGCGTCGGTTTATGTTCCGTTATTTAGCAGGTACTAGGTTGCTTGCTAGTGCCGGCGGATTTCTATCTAAAACAGATAGTAACACGAATACATAAAAGCGGAAGAAAACACGAACTATTCAGAACGAAAAATTACATTGAAGATAGCACAACGCCGAAACCGGTTTGTCTCCAAACCAAATTTGACAAGGGATGACGGAAAATCGTTCCACAATACATCATACTCCTACCCTGTCGGAAACACAAACAACCAAAAAGAAGTTATTGAATTTTCCTGAGTTTTGCACAAAGTTTAGCGTATTTATTTTTGTGTTTTTTGGTGTAAAATTAACTATATTCTTATAAAAAAGTATCGAAAATATATTAGAATAAAAAACTTTGCATATATTGTGAAAAATTCACTGTGCCAATACTTTTGTTCGTCACTGTATGTAGTTAATATTATGACTTTTTAACTTTTCACAAAACGCCATACGGGCCAAGGCACATTGAACAGGTAGTATCAGTAAAGCAGAAGATTTGATTTTATTTTTTTTTTCAAATTATTAGGTCTCGAATATTTCAAATATTTTTTAATTTCTTCTCACAAAAATTCTAAATTGTTAAAATCTATTTGCATGTAAAATCATTTTTCATAAAAAAACGAGCGATTGAATAGCAGCTTTTGGAACCTTTGCACAACTCAGCCCGCTGATTATTCGGCCTTGCAAAGGCATGGATCAATGCTTCGAGAAGCAAACAAATTTATTAAGAAAGAAAGTTGCAACAATTCTTTTCCAGTTTCAATTTTATCTTATTTTGTTTTTTGTATTTCACATGGCACGCTTTGATTTAGAAAAAAAAAAATCAGAAAAGTTTTTAACACTTTCGATACCAGATATTAACGCTACTACATACCTGTTTGATATGCCTCGATGGAAATATGCGAAGTCTTCGAAAGGAGACCTTAAGTAGTTGATGGTAAAGACTAAAGGTGGATATAGTATTACTAAAGAATAATGTAAGGGAACGGAACAATGACGACAATTGATCACTTTATTTAAAAATACGTCATTTAAATTTGCGCATAATCCGCCCTTGGGTACAAAAATGGTTAGCAAAAACGTATGTATGTTACCATGACGTCTATTATTTAAATACATAAATAGATAAAAGTCTTTTGATTATCTATAAAATATTTGGCCTTTCAAATGAAAAAGAACGACGGAGTTCTTTTTAAGAATGATATGTGGCATTAATTTGTGGTAGATATTTATACAAGTATTTACTTAAATACATACTAAGTATAAGATCATATTTAGAAGTAGGTACTAAAACAATCTAATAAAAATGAGCAGATCTTTTTATGTACATACCTATATAAAAATAAATATGGCACGCGACGGATGCTATTTTTACTCAAGATTTTTGTAAATACATACGAACGTATGTATATATTTTACCTATACATACATACACAATTATGCACTGTCGATTTAACACCCATATAAAGAAAATTTGTATGTGTTTTTGTGTTCTTTTTTTCATTCATCACACTGTTTGGGATTTAGTTTAATTAAAAATTTAAATTATCGGAACGGCCATTAACTCCAAGCATTAATTACTGAGAATTCAATTGACACAATTTTTGTTGTGCGATATATGTGCAAACGAATAAAGAACTGATATATCAGTACATATATATATATGTATATGTTTCATATATACATATGTACCCTACAAAACATCCTTTCAGAGAAATTTTAGACAATTCGTAAAGATCTCATGCGATTTTTTGCCCAATTTTCTTAGATAAAAATAAACTGTGCACACTTGGATTCTTTTACGAAATTTCGGAAGGAAATCGGCAAAGCAATGAAAATAATGCTGCTATGTGAAGAATTTCTTACAGAATTTTTTCAGATTTTTCTTTATTTTTCGTACAGAAATTTCTTTACGAGTTCGTGTCAACCACTTCATATAATTTTCTTTGAAGATTCGTAAAAAAATCGTTACAGATATGGGATACTCCTAAAGATTTCGTTAAGCTTTCGGGAACTTTGGTTTGCAGTGTATGTATGTATATGTATATTTAAAAAGGAAAAACTGACGAAATGATTACAATTTTTTTGCTTTGGAATAATTGTTGTTCTACTTGACATTAAATTTTTTTTTTTTAATAAATAATAGGTTTGTTCCACAAGCTACTCGAAGTCACTTCGAGTTACACATACGCGTTTCACAAGTAAGTTTTAGAGTTTATTTGATATACGCTGACAGTTTGAACTTTGCTCGAGTTTTTCTACAAGTAGCTTGTGGAACAAAACCTAATATATTTTATATAAAATTTCCTTAAAAGGCTAAAAACCAAAAGTTAAGAAATTACTAAAAATAAAAAAATACCGACTAAAAATATTATAAATACATGTATTGATACATATCGTTCGCTTAGAGTGAAAAGGTGCTAAGTCCTCTTAAAAATTTAGGAGGGGTTGGGAAAATTATAATTTTTATATTATTGAGCATATTTATTTTATACATTAAGTATTTTTAAATTGAAAATAGAATTCTGCTTGGTTTTTTGCTAGCTCAACTAGCACTTGCAGAGGATTAACCTCCAGATCCCTATGTGCATTTAGGAGCGCCAACCCAACCAATCTGTACTACTACGCAAATAGGTCTTCAACCTTCGAAGGGTTGAAAACGACCGCTCGCTCGTTGCAACAGATACTGGCATTGTTGCACCTATTTTCAAAAAAACAAAAAAATTCGGATAAAGACTTACACTAGGTGTCAATAACAGTCTCAGGTAGCTCTTCTTTAAGAAGGATAGACCAGTACCAGAAAGAAAGACGGTTATTAAACATACATTTTTGAAGAGAAAAAAGAAGGTACACCTGCGCTACATGGTAAATTCAGCAATGAAATCGTCTGTCGATGTTTGATAGTCATCTGGCCAGTATTTTTTAAAATCTTGTCCCATTTGGCAGAAACCTACTAGGGACCAACTTAAGATGTTTGTTTTTGGCAAGATGTTCTGAATATTTTTTATTAGTTTTTTGTGATTGACAAACCTCACATTTATTTGATTCAAATAATGATCCAAATATGGGAATAAAACTTGAGCAACGAAGGTTTGTAATTGACATTACTCAAATGTTGAAACAAAAATGTTCTTCGAATCAAATTTTTTAAAACTTATAATTTCATAGAAAAAATACTACATACTTTGTACACACAAGCTGCGATTACCGGTAATTTTTTCGTTTATGCTATTTAGCAGACTTAAAATTTTCATAGGTTTCTAGCACCTAAAAAGATTCAAAATCTGTCCTAGATATCGTGTAAAAGTTTGAAGTCGTTTTCTAACTGATTTCAAAAAAAGAGGACGTGACCCGATTTCGATAATTGTTTTTATCGGAAAGGTGATACCTCAAATGTGGTCCCATACATATTTGGTTTAGATCCGATCATCGGATAATGAAGAAATCAACGGTACTCCTAAATTTTTGTGTTTTTTGCTTAAAATTTACTTGTTGAAACGATTTTTTTACTTATTTTTTTTGCATTTAAAAATTTAGTGAGGTTTTCTTTTAATTAAGAAATTTTTTTTTCTATATATGTACATATTTAGAGATTATTTAAACGCACTTCTTTAAATTACTTGCTGAAAAACGACTTTTGAAACCATTCATATCCAAACCCGCAATATGCGTTTTGTCACAAAAAAAAATTATTTAAATTACTTTTCGATTTTCATCATTTATTCACTTTCTTTTTTCAAACCTTTATAAATACCTTGACATTGTATTTTTATTTTTTTGATCTACAAACGCCATATTACTTTTACAAAAACTTTTGTTTACACAGCTTTCATGCAACAGTTTACTAATTACGTATGCATGTACTATGTGTGCCAAATTTTATGTCATTTATTTTCGCTTTTCGTTTATTTCTGAACTATTTATTTATTTTTATTTTTATTTTATGTATGTATGTACATACATATATTCGCTTCCGACCGGTTACCACGCAAAACATTTTTCTTCCACCCATTCTTTTGTTAATTGTTTTATTTATATTTGTATTTCCCCCACAATCAGGCCACACTGCTGCATCTGCTTTTAATTTGTCACCCTCTAGAAAATTATATATTCAAATATCAACGCCCAAACTCTAATATTTTTAAATCGTGTTCTATTCATTTTAACATACTTATGTTTATTACCTTTTCACTGCTAATTTTCGATTAATATATTTTATTATTAACAATTTTTCACTCAAGTAATGTTTTGTGAGAATTTATTATTTTTAGTTTGCTACTAAAATATTTATTAGTTTAGTAGATTAAATTATTTTCCGTTAAACAAAGAAACCCAGTGCACTACTGGTGCTTTAGGTGTGGCGCCAAAATCACATTTATCACTGTTCTTCCTCGAATAAATTGTACGTTTCGAACTGAGAAAAACCCGAAACAATCGCCACCACTGCACAATTTCAACTGAAAATATCTCAAAGGTGACGTGCCTTTAAATCTGCTCCGAACTCTCTGTGGCGAGTAGGTGAGGCACATGGCACAAATACGCTCAAATATGTATACAAATTCAAATTTAGTTTATATATTTGAATAAGTATACCTACGTTAGTATGTGTCTAAGTAATTAACTATGTACGTATGTATGTATATAGACGACTTTCCGTCACGATACCCGTACTCGTGGGTTGATTGTTCCAACAATGCGATTTGTTATTTTCTGCCCATTAAATTCTCACATTCACTCTGTCTTCTGACTCTAAAAGTATGCGTACATATAGACAGGCAATGAAACTTTCAGTGTTGCCACGGAGAAATTTTGTTCCAACCAAAACTTCCTACCAAAATTAAAAGTGTAGATAACATAACACTAGAAAAAATAAAACACAACTAGTATAATAAAAACGAATTAACTACGCATAACAATTCATTTTACTGTACAGACTAATACAATTGTATAATTGTAATCACTCCAACCTTATTCTCTTTAAGAAGTTAGGCACTTTGGAAGGCGCCATCTTTAAAATTTTAGATGAAGAAGACAATCGTTCCCCAAAGTGTAGCAGTCTGCTATTTATGTCACGTGGGATCCACGCTTTGCGAGACAGTCAGCTTCGTTGCCTTCAAACCCTTCATGTCCCGGAACCCACCACATTGTTAAGTTATTGTGAGCTTCCAAGTGGTTCAAAAAAGTTTTACAGCTTTCCACAAGCCTGCTGCCATTTTAAAAGCGTCTAAGGCCTTTAACCTGCCTGACTATCGGACATAATATTTAATTTGGCCCCATTTGTCCTTCTACACAGACTTCGATTGCGAAGACTTTCGCCTGGAATATAGATGGGTATGTGTAAATTGGCAGACTATCTGGAATTTTTGTCCAAATACGCCTGCCCCAGTACTCTCGTCGTCCATCTTTGATGCGTCGGTATACCATGCTTGGGACCTTTCGCCAATCATAGTTATTATCACTTCACAGCAGTCCCTTTCAGGAATTCTAACCTTGTAGGGTTTGTTGAAGGATAGCTCGGGATTATCCAGGAATGGCTTTAGAATCTCCAAATGACCCCGAAGATCCCAAATTTTGTTTTACTGATCATATTAAGCAGTCGTACAGCTCTCCAGCAGGCCTCTTTTTCAAACAGAATAGGCAAAAGAGGAATCCCTGTAATGACACCAAGATCATCCGTTGGACAGGTGCCCACAGCTCCTGTAATGGCCCACGCGGACCAGTCGGTGCAGCTTGCTAAAGGTAGAACCCGCCTTTACTTGCATAGCTTTTGGTCACCAGCCCTGTACCGCACATGTGACAATGGGTCTTACTACCGTATTAAAAGACCAATACAATGAAGTCTCTGTCAGGTGGACAATGGTAAAATGTTTGGATATACATATTTTATATTTTATATTTTTCGCAAATAACTATTATTGTCACGGAACCAACCAAAATCCAATCTAGCCTACCAACCTACCAAATGGAAAAAACCGACCAGTTTTGGTAGGAAAAGTCCATGTTTGGCAACACTGGAAACCCCTCTGCATACATATATATGCATATATGAATGTATATTTACATGCATTCACTCATGGTTGTGTGAGAACTGCATTATTTTATATGTATAGAAATTTTTCTAATCTTGATGATCCTTATGCGAACATACATACGTATATTGCTGATAGTTCGTCAAATATTTTTAGTTTTGTAATAAATTCGTAAAAGTTGTGGTGATTTCGTTTCAACCAAAAAATATCGTCTTTTGATTGCTCATTTCTCTTTCCGTGTTCGATTCTAAATGAAAGGCAAAGGGTGACAAAATTTTGTCTTCGTTTGTTAAAATGTCACACTCTTCTAAAGCAAAGAAGCATATTCTCAGCGCTGTGAAGCTTTGTCAGGCGAGATGGTTGCCCTGAAAATCAGTTGGTTATTTAAAACGACAATAATCAGCCTCATTGCGTAAGTCGTAAATTAGGCTAAATTGTACGACTCGACAACATTGGCATTGTTTACTGTCGTGCTGAAAAAAGTAAACGACGAAATTCGTCGAAAACTATACAATGCTGCCAAGTTTTTCCGTTTTAATACACTAGGCGAGTGGAAATTTTAGGCAATGACGTGAAATTTTCGATACGATTCGACTCTCGAAAAACGACTTGCATTCGACACGACTCTCGCAATGAGGGTGATTATGAAATGCGTGAGCTCGACAAGGACTAGAAGGCATAAACATGCCCTTTTACAGGGTTGAGTGTAACATCAAACACATTTTGCACCGGAGCAGGGCAACATTTTTTTGGAAGAAACGAAATTACCATTAGATTATTTAGCAAAATGCACGCATGCAAGTTTAAACTCGTAAACTGCGTTTATATTGAACATATGGCTGATATTTGATTGGCTAATCTTAGCTTAAACTAGCAAGCTCAAGCGTTTAAACTAACCCACAGCCATGCACTGTAGTAGGGAGTAACTAAGCCAAGTAGATGATTTTTGAACTTAACTGTAGCAAATATTGCCTTAATGCTGCATTCAGGCTTTGACATAATAACACATATACATACACCTCAAAACACATATATACATGTACACACATATGTACATACCCGCTTGCATTTGTAGAGGCATGCACTAGATGTAGTATTTGCATTATGCCCTTACCAACATGTTGCACGACATGTGTTTTAGTTAGAATGACGCATGCTTCGGGCTCTAATATACACACCGTTTCACTTGAACGGGCACATTATTTTGCTTCAAGACTCTGGCTTATGCACTACCATGGACTTGAATAGCGATATACCTTTTTCGTGTTTTTTCTGTGCTATTTTTCTTTTATTTAATTATTTTTCAATTTNACTTGAATAGCGATAAACCTTTTTCGCGTTTTTTCTGCGCTATTTTTCTTTCATTTAATTATTTTTCAATTGAAATAAGTTAATATAAGAATTTTCTGGAGTATGTAATTTTATAGCATAGTCGATTTTAGTAAATAAATGTGCAAGTTGGAAGCAGCTACAAATTACCGTTGANTAGTCGATTTTAGTAAATAAATGTACAAGTTGGCAGCAGCTACAAATCACCGTTGATTTCGCCAATTTTTTTTACTGTTGCTCTTCCGCAAATTTTTATTTTTTTTTCATAATAAAAAATGCGAGCATGTGAATAAAAGAGAAACCAAAAATACTTATATATAAGTTCATTAGAACCAAGGTGTATTAAACAAGGTGTGATTGACAATTCAGTGCGGCTCTCTTTTAAGGTACTATAATGTCAAAAAGTATAAACAAACGAATTAACCCTTAGCTTCCATGTATCTTGCCAGCACTGATGTCCAAGGCTTTTATTTCGATTATAGTTTTGTTTTACTTACATTACCTGGAATATATATATTTTGTGAATAAAATAAAACAAATTGTTTATAAATTTTTTTTTAGCAATTTTCTAGTTTTTAATTGCCCAAGTTTTATGCTTTTGTGCAAAGTAGGATTTTACATTTGTTTCCAATTTTATATGTGAGCTTAACTTT
>NW_016166620.1:0-23732 GCF_001687245.7 Rhagoletis zephyria | reverse complement strand
AAATTAGAGTTTCTAATGAAACAAAATTGTTTCTACTACTTTTTTTTAAATAAGAAATTAAATATAACAAATATAAACTAACAACCTTGTAGCCTATTCGACGTACCGTTGATTTTTTGCATTTTTTTTTTTGTGGACGGTGTCCGCAATTTTCTTCCATACAAAGTGTGATAGACTACTTGTTTGCATGGAAAAAATTAACGACCGGACAAAACTAATAGTTCCTGAAGTTAGATGCCTTTAGATTGAAGGCGAATAACGACCAAAATAAAAGTAAATAAAGCAGGAAAACTTTAAATGTTTTATTTAATACACGGCCTAGGGCTCGAAAATAAATTATTTTGTTATGAAATCTTCAACAGAAAAATTGCTAAAAATCCACGGTACTTCAAACTTGCACTTATTACAATTAAATTGATTGGCCTACAAGATAGTTTGCTTTTATTTATTATGTTTAATTCTTTATTAGTAAAAAGCAGCGGAAAAAGTGGTTTTCATTAAGAATTCGTATTTTGGCGAGGCTAACTGGAAAATAAGGTTCGGACACAACTATTTTTTGTAACCGACAACGAAATTTTCATATGGGACCGAAAGAAAAAAATTGTCATTTTAATTGCCGCAGTATAATGTATCCTGAGTTTTTTGCTTATTCAGCTTGTAATTAGCTTTTTTTAAACTGATATAATATTAAAGCATCTATATTTCTTTGCTTAAAAATACAAACTAATTTTTATTTCTAGTATTCGCAGTAAAGCAAGATTACAAAACTAGTTTGTTAGCATATTAAAATTAAATGTAATAACATCCCGAAATATCCCGGAGTTCCGGGATTCACAAAATAGTCCGGGATTTAATGCTTTAGTGTTCATACATATATTGCATGTATGTATGTAGGTGCATGTGAGTGTGGGTATGGTGCAAGCGGGCGCAACTGTGCGTATGCTTTTGAAAAGCATGTTTTTGTATGCTCCAACTAATTTGCTCAGCAACTGCGGTCAAAATGGTTTTGACATTGGCAATGCTATACAAAAAAAAAGAAACAACTAAACTAACAGCACAACAATAACTACATTGTCAAATGCATAGACTCGAGCGTCAAGTCGAACAACAACTGAAGCTATTAAATCAAGTCTCCGATTTTAATTTCTGGTAATCACGTAATGAATTTCAATTTACCTTTTACGCGCTGAAACAGTTGACTAAAACTTGTATGTATGTACATATACACATTAGGGTGGTCCAAAAAAAGCATGTGAAAATGTAAATTGGGAATTTTTATGATCTCAACCGCTAGGATTGTTCTTTATCGAAAAAATGTTCCCCTTTTTTTTTTTTTTTGAAATCAAAAGAGGTAGGGGTAGCTCACAACGGTATGGTATAGAATTCTTAATAATTAATACCTTTCGATCGGAAAACTCTGTTTCTCTACAGGAGACTCTCACTGATAATACCCAATTGTTTATCTAACTTTTTTTTCATAGTACTAAATGCATATATTTTTCAGTGCGGCCAAACACCTCAGAAAATGCAATGGAGGAGCCAATAAAAAATCGTTAAATAAACACTCGAAAAATATTTATTTTCAAGAATTCTGTACGAAAGTGGTTTTTTCCATATAAAATATGTACATGGAAAACTTTTGATCGCTTTGAGCGACCTCTAATTTTTTATTTTTATTTTTTTTCAAAATAACAAATAGGGGTATATTTTTTCCCATAAAGAACAATCTTAGGGGGTAAGAGCAATCAAATTCTGACTTATCTTATATCAAACTTTATACAAAATTTAGGAAAATCCAACAAATCTTCATCAAAATTTCAACTTTTTATTCTGAATTTTTAGAAGAATTTTGGGTATGCAGTTTTATAGCCCATACAATGTTAGTCTAATGAAGTGCAAGTTTCAAACGGCTAAAAAAGTTTTTGTAAACTGCGCTTGTTATATAAAAAAAAAAACACGAAAAAGAAGCCTCCAAAAGAAATTTCTCAAAAATCAACGCGATTTTTTAGCTGTTTGAAACTGCATACCCAAAAATCTTCTAAGAATTCAGAATAAAAAGTTGAAAATGTGATGAAGAATCGTTGAATTTTCCTAAATTTTGTATAAAGTTTGAAACTGTGATTTAAACGATTTTGGTTAAAACTGAGGCGATATTTTTATATAAAGATAAGAAAAAAAAATGTATCTCGAAAAACATTACGAATATTTGAAGAAAATCAACACGTGACCACTTGTTTGAGTCACTGTTTATTATGCATGTAAGCAATTAGCTACCCCAATTGGAAAATAGCCAAGCTTCAAAACAATTGGACTATTTTGATCGAAGAAGATATTGCCAAGTCGATATCGGTTATCGTTCAAGCGACATGCACCAACTGGGGAGACTTTCGGTTGTAAATTTTGTAGTGCAGCATTGTTATACGAGTTCCGTCATTCTTCGACGATAATAATACTCAATATTTATTCAGACATAGCTATCGTAAACGATTTTAATATATTGTAAGCTGTATAGTTATCGATATCGGCATTGTTGTCGAAAACTATCGCGATTGATATCGTTATCGTTTGCAACTTCCGTTTATTTAAATATTTAAAATATTTCAAGCGACGAGTCGTAGAAGGTATCGAGGGTATGTATTCCGAATTGTGATATCACCTAATGAATATATGTACTTAGAAGTCATTGTCTACAAGCCGGTAAGCAATGAATGATAGCATTATATCAAGCGTTTTTTTTTGCGAACTCACTTAACTAGTTTTTATTGTTATGACAAATGGAAAATAAAACTATGTACTCGAAGTTAACGCAAAATTCTTAATTTTTTTTTTCATGGCACCGACCAGCTGATTTATTGCTTTGCGTCAAGATGATGATGACGGCGATGCCACTGGGGAAGAATTTGTACATATGTATGTACGTAAATGTCGATACACTTACGAAGGTTTACTTTGTGTTTTTGATTACCAACAGATAACCAACAAAAACCAAACAAATACATACAGTAAAATACTTAAAAATATCTGCATTAACGCGCAATCAAGTTGGAGTTGGACAAACCACTCCGCTTGCCACCGTTTGACAGCACCAGTAGCACTCGACGTCAAAGGCCAAGAGCACCGTCGCTTATCTGTATCGGATGTGTAAAATGGAGTGCCTCAAAGCTGTCCGTCCGATGATGTCATAGGCGACTTCAGATATACGTATGTATGTATGTATGTTTGTATATTCCTTTGTGCTTTACTTTTAACTTTATTCACTCATAAATGTACAGAAGTTACGGAAATGAATTTCATTCAGGTAGACAAGTATTGCACCTCATCAAGTGGACCTTCGATTCTGTAAAAATAATTCATAGCTCATGAGACTACATATTTAATATTTTACAGAAATGATATTTTAAGTCGTTATCGGCGGCACATAGTATTTGTGTCAATCAGCTAACGTTGATAAAGTACATTTTTAGCATGAGATTTTTGTTTATCAGTGAAAACAAAGATAACCAAAAAAAAAAAAACAAAAAAAATGGAGAAATGAGCCGTATGACGAATTCGTGAAATGAATCAGAATGCGTAAATATCTGACATTTTAAGTTTATGATTGAATGGGACGTTTGTTATTTGGTAAGTATTGCTCTCTTAGTTAGCGGGCGCTATTTTCAAGAAATAAAATTCATATGAAAATGATACATGTACATTAGACTGCATCACCAAAAAAAGTTGCGGGTTTTCCGCCGGGATTACAAAATCTATTATATTTTAAGACGTCCACCAAAATATTTCGGAAAAATATTAAGATTTACGTGAGCTGGCCCGATTTGAAAATACCTCCAAAAATGGTGTTTTTTATGAATAAAAATTGTTTCTTTAAAGAACTTTTTGAAAAAAGTCCCCTCAGATAAATAAAATATTTAAAAAACTTTTCAACGGAATCGTAATAATGAGATTTTTTATGCTTTTTTTTTACTTTTTTTCAAAGATTGATTTACGAACAACTTGAATAACTGGGCCAAAACTATTATGATTATGATAGTAACATGTCTCAGTGGAAAGGTATTTTCCCACTGTTTTTATTTCTGTCCAAAAAAAAGTTATTCGTGTCCCAATTTTTTTTAATCAAATACCAACACATCTTAGATCAACTTTGAATGACGTTCGTTCATCCTAGCTTTCTCTTTCATCCTTTGAATGAGTTTATTAGCAAAGAAATAAAAATGGTGACACCTCACAAGTCTAAATCGGAAGAGTTTAGGTTCAGTTATTCAAGTTTTTCTTATATCAATCTTTGAAAAAAGTTAAAAAACAGCATCAAAAATCTTATTATTACGAATGTACAAAATTTTTTAAATTAAAAAAAAAAAAAAATTTATATGCAAATTTTTTAAGCTTAAGCCATTTTGTCATTGGAGGAGATTTAAAAAAAAATCTTTGAGAAACTATTTTTACTCATAAAAAACTCCATGTTTGGAGATATTTTCAAATAGGTCTAGCTCAAGTAAATCTTAATATTTTTCCGAAATATTTTGGTGCACGTCTTAAAATACAACAGATTTTATAATTGCAATGGAAACACAGTTACGATTTTTTTTTTGTATGGGGAGTGATGCAGTCTAATGTACATACATATGTATGTACTTGAGTTATGTGGCTACCAAAGGACCACACTCTAGCGGAATGTCCAGCTTCGGATGCCCTCCCCCCTTTTTGGTTAATGTACTGCCTACAGTTGAATATGGATACGGATCCTGTAGCCGTGCGCACTCTTCCCTGAATATTTTGCAATTAGTTCAGCTTCTTTTTTTTCAGTGAGATTTATTCCCATTTTCGTTTAAACTAAGCTTCGTGCTTACTGGCGCAGATGTTCTCAGCGTGGCAACCCTATAAAAACTTCCTCGTAAAAAGTACAAAATCTGTTGATCTGTAATGAGATGGAACAAAATGTATGCCCACGAATGTAGGTAACGTTTGACGCTTTAGAATGACTGTTCCTCTCAATTGGAAAAACGTTGGTGGTCCTCGTTTTCAAGAGGACGGCGATTCCACAGCCACCTTAGTCCGGCAAACCAAACTTGACACATTTTGCGACTGGCAGATTTTCGTAATTTAACACAAGCCTCATGTGAGAGAAAACAGCTAGTTTTTTTGAATTCGATTTAAGAAGTTTATGCCCCGAAATAACCTGAAGTGAATTTTTCCGAAAGTGCGCAATGAATTTTGCCTTTGGCGAGGATATGACCAGTGCCTTTGGGGATATTTTCATTAGGAATCTTGTGCTGATTCTTACNGTCTGGTTTTCTCGAACACATTCAAGCCCACACACACAAACACATCCAACTAACTACTCGTATGAACATGTAGTTAAATACAGTCTTGTGACCCCATTATAAAACTGGTCCTTCCCACCAACCAGCGATAGCCGGGTACATGCATGTGTGTTTGTATGTACATACATATGTACATAGTAACATGTCGCCAACATTATCAGTAGTAGCCGATGGCAATTATCATGTCAGCCAATATCGTCAGCCCGTTGCACCTCGCTGCGCTCCGCTCGAAGAAAACAATATTTGCAACAGCACCTGCGCCATTTCATGTCAGTCCGTTGCAACCGTTGTAACTGTGGCTATGGCAGAGCGACTCTGGGAGACTGCGACTGCGTCATGATGCGATGTGACCAACGATAAATGGGCGAAAAATACGAGTGGACGAGGAGCTGGTATAACTACTCAATCGGCTCATAGTTGAGTTCGCAAAAAACTGTAAGCTTTTAATGAGAAAATGTATTAAAATTCCTGGAAGTCGACAATGACGACGGCGATGACGATGGAGACAACACCGTTGAGGACGATGCAGTTGACACCGCCAAACGCGTCATCAAATCTAGTTTTAATATATGAAAGAAAATGCGCAAAAGTCTCCACCAAAAAAAAAAAATTATAAAAAATCAACGGTAATTTTTAGTGACTTGAAACTTGCACTAAAATTGAACGGGCTACAAAATTGCTTGCTTAAAAATTTTCTTGAAATTCTGAATAAAAATTTTGAAATTTTGAAGAAATTGTTTGAGTTTTTGTGAACTTTACATAAAGTGTGAAACTTTGATTTATATGGTTTATATTATAGAATTAATTATATTTTCATAAATAATTCATGAAAAAAAATTTGCATGAAAATAATTGTGTAGTACACTTACATTTGACACCGACTGTATATATGTATTTGATGATAAAAGACGCTCTAGAAATGTGTGTGGCTCCAATGTTGTTCATTATTTTGTTGTCTGAACTAACCAGGGCTATCACTGAACCCGATCCCGTAATCCGATTTTTCGTGAAATCTACGAAAATGCTGTCACTGAATCCGAACGTATACTTTGAATACACACTCAATAAGGAAACAGTGATGCATTTTCGCAGATTCTGGATTCTATGATAGCCCCCAGTAAGTAAAAGTTTCACGCAGTAAGAGCGGTAGAGAATCCGCAACGGAAAAAAATCAGGTAAGTTCTTTTCCCTATGTGATGGATACATTAGCCAAATTGAAAAGAATGGAGTGTTCCTGACTTTATAGTAACTGAAGTAATTTGATTTGTCTTTAAAAGTGAGCTCGTAATTCTCGATCAAGAAAATTCGAAAGCTGAAGGCTTGGAAATGGAACGGCTATGAAGGTTCAATAACGATAATTAAAGAACCCATCGCATCAGCCGAATATATATATATATTAGTAAATTGTTTAGAGGGCGTTGGGATGGAATCATCTCAACACTTTCCCTTAAGCCGCCCAGCTTTTGCAATATGCTGCTAGACTGCACACTGAAACTAGCCCTGAGCAGCTATCCGAGACTGACATCTGTCACCTCCGACGCTTTGGAACGTATCATTTCTACGTTGTTCATTTTTGAAGATAAATCCTATCCTATCCTATCCTTATTTGCGTAGAGTGATCTCTCTAAGAAGCAAAAAAAAAAAAACGCCAATTGTCTGCAGTGTCTTTCTCTGGCAACGGCGCTAGCTTGAAGAGATTAACAGCACACTCTGATTGTCATGTTAACTGGTTATTTTCCTTTTTGACTTGTTTTTTGTTTTTCATCTTTTCAATTTGAGAAGAAAGTCGAAACACATTGTTGCCATTTTCTATGCGCTCGCCACAGTGCAGATTCCTGAATCATCATTGGCCATGACAACAGAACGGCTAAAGCGCCATTGCCATCGCCACCGACATTTGTCCCAACTACAGCGCCTACAGCTAACATAACAAATACACAACGTCACCGAATTCGTCGCGTAGCAAATGCGATGATATGCTTTCGAAGACTACTCAGCAGGGTAATGCTAACGCCAGATTGTGCCAGCCAATTTCCAGCGTAAACGCATGAATAAGCAAGTTATTAAAGATGACTCTGCGTCGCGCGCGCGGTCGGGCTTCAACTGTTCAACGCTCCTTTCTTGTACACTTTTACATTTCTTTTCTTTACTCTACATAAAACTTTATTCGTTAATTGTCATCTTTTATTTTGATGATAAGTTTCTTCTTTGTCCGCTGCATTGTGTCGCAGTCGAATGCCGTTTTATTATTTTACTTACTCTTTTTACAGTTTGCTATGATAAGAATAAATAAAAACCTGTTTGTTTCTTATGTTGTTTTTTTTTTGTTTTTGTCATGCCCATGCTAACCATAATAACTGGATTTAATCGCACGGTGCGCGACGAAGCGGGTGATCGCTACACCGACCGCGAATGCGAATGCGCGTGCGCTTTTTGTGGTTTCCAACAAATCCCAATCAAGTGCGCCACATTTAATACAACCACATTTGTAAGCCACTCGCTGAATAGTGTATCTAACTAAAACCAGTCAGACAGTCAGCCACTCAGGCGTTGAGTTTGTTACAATTTGCTCCATCACATCATTTACATACAAACGTACATGACAGGTAACCAACTAGTCAGCCAGCAGGCACCTCCAACACTGAAAACCCAACACCGAACCGCACCGCATTTGTCACCCCACCGCCGCCGCCACCGCCACCGATTCGTCTTTGGATGCTTGCGACTTGGCAATTTGGTGGATTGACGCTTCGACGGTTGTATGTTGTGCGCGTGATGTTGGCTGACAACGTCAGTCGAGACAGCTGGGCATTAACGAGAACGAACGAGTCAGCTGCAGCTGGCTTACTTGTAAACGGGGTCGTTGTGGCGGGGCGAAGGCGTGAAGTACATTTGCTTGGTAACGCCTATTCTCCACTCCGTTGGCAACTCCTCTACCTCTACCGCGCATTCTTCGTACTCGTGTACTTATTTGCCTAAATTACTCATGCTAATTTTTTGTGTGGGCTTCCACAGTAATGCCCCACAAACACTGACAGCATTAAGCGCTTGCGAGTATGTAGTGAGAACGCCATGGAACGATAAACTAGTTGAGGTGGAAGAGTACAAAAAGAAGCACACAAACAATTCGATACGAAAAGGTGTCCAAAGACGCCGTCGCTTGCTTTTGGCGAAGAGTTATCGAGTTTCACTTGAGGTGAAGATGTTTGTATTTCGACATTTTTCTAAGTGATCAACCTATGACTCTTCTGGAAGAGCATTTGGCGATTCCTCAAATCTGTATTGAAATTTAGGCTGTATTTTCTTTCAACTTGGAAAGTTCATTTGATGCGGGCAGCCCAGGATGATAGCCTACATATATTTAGAGCGCTTCGGAAAATTTAAAATTTATGTCAACAAATTGCGAGCTAATAACAAGCCTGTTTTTTTTCTCGCTTTCAAATAAATGTGCAGATTGTATACAGCTCATTAAAACCTGCAGACATTAAACGAGGTTCCAACAAAATTCGTCGAAAATTCCATTAACAACACTGGAAGAAGGAGAAAACAAAATGTAAAAACTGCTTAAGCAAATTTCAACATTTAAGATTTCATAGCGAAGAGAGTAGTGCTGCAAACGCGACCTACAAGCTGGCAGAAACTAAATTAAGCTCTGTCATAAGTATTTTGACGGAAATTAAAAGCTGCTAATCCATTAGGCTGTTTTTTTTTAATTTATGTTTATGCTTAACGCTTAGCTATCGCCATATGTATGCATGTGTGTTTACTAAAAAAAACCCTGTAGGGATAACCGATCTGCCGAACCATTCGATCCAAGATTCGTTATAACAGTACTCTATTTACTTACAACGAGAACTAAATCTTAAATAAAAGAGCCACAAAGAATCGTAATCAAATAAAAGAAATGCATGCCTTTATGTAAATTCAAAATTCTCCAAAACAATAAATTTTTATTAAGAATATCTACTAGCCTAAACCGTCCCATAACTTTTAATACTCATTTAGTTAGCTGTAGATGAAATCGTAAAACCCGGAGGAGCTAGTTAATATGAAGCCTTATTCCCTACAGGGTATTTCACATCTCACTAATCGCACACGAGCCAACTACAAGTGCACACATATAGACGTATGTATGTATGTAAAAACCACTGTACTTGTATGCATATCAAAAAGTAATTGAGTTCATAAGGCCAAGGGGCCAATAGTGACGATGCTGAACGCGAGGTGGACGAGGCGGCCAAAGGCATACGATAGAAAAAACATAGCCCCCACAGTTGTTGGTTAGGTCGAATAGATCGTTCGTAGTCCATAGGTTTTATTTCCACATCGTTATTAAGAATAAATGTGTATACATATATGTATGTATATATGTACATACATATGTATGTGCGTTGAAAAATGTGTATTTAAAAGTGCGAGATTTTCTTACGTGTTCGCGCATTGGTTTTTACGCGCACCAGTGGTGAGGTGAGTAAGACAGCCTGCGCATGCGTAAATGATGCAAAGACTGCGAGCGCGCACAAAGTTCCAGCAATAAAAAAACTTTAGACAATAATCAAAATTAACTACAATATGAAGCGTAGCAAAGTTAAAACAAGTAGATATGCGTCGTCGATAAATACCCATAATTGTATGTATATACATATGTATTTATTATGCCGACGAAGCGTTTTAAGAACGTTAATTTTAGACTTAGGAAATATTGTAAAACGCGCCTATAAACAAATTGTTTAACGACAATATGTCGCACACAGTTAAAAATTTTTATTTCGCTATTAATTATGCGTGCAGTAAATTAATGTAAGTTTGAATGGAATAACCAGGAAGCAGTTTAAGCGCGACGTTAACTAGGAGATTGTTGTGGGGAATGTAATCAGTAGTCTTTAGCCTCTTAAATTTGGCAAACTGTGTATCTAAGGAATATCGAAATGTATGCAAAATATGAATGCCTACTACAAAACACGTAGTTGGGCCACAAGTACTTGGCATCATTATTGATAGCAGACCGAGGATTTTAATTGTTACATATGCAGCCATAGACCTAACCTTGCCTGAGTAGTTATTTCAACCGCCTATCGTTTCCCTTCTTTTCGAAACAAAAACGCTGACATTTCATCAATGGAACAAGTAAGAAAGTCTAAGTTCGGGCGGAGCCGAACATTAAATACCCGGCGCAATTATTAAATATATGTTTTCCACCTTTCCGAAAACTACCGCTACACGATAAGCCGGGGTGTATAAATTTTAAGTAAATTAGCGTCCTTAAATTTCGAAATATTGAAGTTTCAAGCATTACTGAAATATACCGTTATATGAAAAGCGGTCGTAATTTAGTCCGATTTCAATAATTTTCAGCGCTTTGCTTTTAAGTGGCAAGCACAATAACCATACCGAGTTTGGTTCAAATTGCTAGAACGGTTAGCGAGATACATATATGTGATCATAAGTGGGCGGTGCCACGCCCATTTTCCAAAATTGTATCATAAGCGTATTTCTTGGTAAAAAATTGTTGCAACCATCAATTTTGAATAAATTAGCTTTAATATTTACTGATTTATCGAGGATTTCGTATTTTTCTAAATTACCGTTATATGGGATGTGGGCGTGGTTATTGTCCGATTTTAAAAATTTTCGGCCATTTGGTATGTTGTAGCAGGACCAACAACTGTGCCAAGTTTGGAAGAAATTGGTGCAGCGGTTACCAAGATATACGCATGTAACCATAAGTAGGCGTGGCTACGCCCATTTGCCAAAATTTTTTAATATTCTTATTTTTCGTCTAAAACTCATTGTAAATATCAATTTTGAGTGAATTATCTTCAGTAGTTACTAAAATATCGCAGTTTTCGTATTTCTGAAAATTACCGTTATATGGGAGGTAGGCGTGGTTATTGTCCGATTTCGCCCATTTTCAATACCATCCGTCCTACGCCCAAAAGAAGTGCACGTACCAAGTTTCGTTAAGATATCTCAATTTTTACTCGAGTTATCGTGTGCACAGACGGACGGACGGACGGACGGACGGACGGACGGACAGACAGTCACCGCTTAATCGATTTCTCTTTTCATTCTGATCATTTATGTATACATTTGTCTATATCTATCTCGATTCGTTTTGCCTGTTACAAACAACCGTTATGTGAACAAAGTTATAATACCCTTGTGCACAAGTGCGCTCGGGTATAACAAAGCTTCAAATAAACTGTCTGATCCCATTTTTTGCTTTCATTAACTTCGGCGGAAGACCCTTTTCCCAAAATTTTGGACATTGTAGCATAGCATCTCCCCAATACGAGTCTCAGTAATATGGGGCGGATGGAAAAGCAATTTCGTTTTTGAAGTGAAACTTCTTACACGAGTTCGGAGATGGTTGCGTTAAATATTTAACACCACGTCATAAAATCTGTATCGTTCGTTCGATTCTCAAGAATGAGGTGTCACATGAAAGGCCTCGTCCTTCCGGTGTGCAACATAGCTTTAGTTCCATGAAAGGAGTTGCGACATGTTAGAAAATCGAATTCAAAATTTCTCTGCCGCAGAGGGTTGCGTTAAATATTTAACACCATGTCATAAAATCTCTATCGTTCGTTCGATTTTTAAAAATGAGGTGTCACATGAAAGGCCTTGTCCTTCGGGTGTGCAATACAGTTTTAGTTGTTTAAAGGGTTGCCATATATACGAAAATCAAATTCAAATTATTTATTAAGTTAAATGAATTATCCCAAAATGGGTATCAAAAGAAATGGTTTTGAATAAGTTGTATTTTCTAGCTAAATGTAGGAGGTTTGCCACCTGTTTCAAAAGTAAAATTTAGTTAAATTATACAAAAGTCTTACGCTTAAAATACTATACAGTACAGAAAGAGCTTACAGAAACACAATAAAAATATTTTTGAGATGCCTGAAGAGGGTGGCCACCTGTTTAAAAAGTTAAACTCAAATTATTGAAGCAAATCTTATTATTATAGCTCCGTTATGTTTGCGATAAATATTTAACGCCACGGTACAGGTAGCATATGACGGGTATAGAAAACGAATAGCTGCGTTAAACGCCAATTGGGCGGGAAAAGACTAATGCAAAGACAAGAATATAATCAAAAACAAATATAAAGATAAGATGAAGATGAAGATGAAGATGAAGATGAAGATGAAAATGAAAATGAAGATGATGATGATGATGATGATGATGATGATGATGATGAAGATGAAGATGAAGATGAAGATGAAAATGAAATAAAACATTTCATATCTTAATTTAGTTACCACAATCTGCTAGTTAATATTGTAGATATTCATGTTTTCACAGGAACAAATAATAATGAAACTTTGCAGTTGGTTATAAAAAATAAAAAATTAAAGGCCGTTGAAAAAAATTTTAAATAAATATGATTTTTGTATATCAGAAAATATGTACATGTGTATAGATATCGCATTTTCTTTCTTTCTGGCATTTCCTCTATTAATTTTCACTTCTTCCGCGCGTAGGGACTACACGCACTGAGTTTTTTATTAATATAATGGCTTGGAAATCTCACATCACTGGTACAAATTTTTTGATGAAACCTATAATTAAATTACAGTTTCTGGATTACAATAGCATCTAAAATGAAATCGAGCTATTCCTATATTGTTAAACTTTTTATGCAGAATAGACTCACAACATCCCAGCAAGTGTACAATTTATTAAATCACCCCAAACGACACTATCTTCTCACTTGACGTCTAAAACCCAATACGCCAAAACCGCTCTTCCATTTTCTGGTCCTTGAACTTGACGACAATGACTAACGTTTTAACCGATGTACATATATGTCTGTATGTACATATATGAACTTGCCGTTTCAACCACAACAGGGAACCCGATTCGAAATATTGGTCTATTGCGTGTTTCCATTTGCAGGTTGCTGAGTTCGAACGCAGTGTCCAACCAACATCAAAAAATAAAAAGCATAAACGTTTTTTCTAATAGAGGTCGCCTCCGAGTGTAATCTACCATAACATGAAAAACCGCTTCTCTTAAATTTACTAAAATCTGTTTTTTTGTGTGCCGGTGTTAATTACTCAGAAACTATCAGGCCTATCGAAAAACTATATTTATAGAATTATGGAGAATTTTGTTAGCTTTTGTTTGGCGTATTTCGTATTAAAACTTGTAAATTGCTACGTGATTAAGTTGAACCACTTTTTAATAATATCTCCAAAACTTATCCATAGAGAAAAAAATTAACTCGATTTTCGGAGTCAACGAGAGATTCTACATAAGAATTGAATATGTGCAAAAAACACGAAATTTTTGATCCAGTGTAATTACCTTGTAGACTTGCCCATAGGTGCCATTGCCGACGACCTCGATTAGCTCGAAGATACCAGCGGGATCCTGAAATTCGAGATAAGGAAAAACAGATTAGTTATAAAAAAAAATAAATAAATTGAAATAAGGATAAATACATACATATGTATATATGTATGTATGTAAGTTGGAAATAGCAAATGAAATATCAGCGATAAAGCGATAAGTATCCTGTCGAAACACACATGTCAATGGCTTTGTTTACAAATCACTTCAAACGCACACAGGTCAATGACATCGATGGAATAAAAAGGTAAAATAAATTGAATAAAAACCGATACAAAGTGTAGCAAGAATGAGGGCAGGCGAAAAAATCTTCAGAAACAAAATTAAGCAGAAACGAACAAAGGATTTATGGTAGGCACTTAAGTAGATATTTGAAACTTGTTTACTATAATCGCACTATTTTTGGGATGTTTTCTAAATGTTTTCAACCGTGTGCACGTACATACATACATACATATATACACACACGCACACGTGTCCAACAAATTTCAACAGGTACACTTCGATTACAACAATTACAAAAAAAATGAAAGAACAAAGCCACCCAACAATTGGGGCTACAGATGTATATCAAAAGCAAATGGATAAATATTTGTACCTTGTTGTTGTAATTGTACAGAAACACACACAAACAAACTATCACTACACCCACACACAGCCGTGAAACGACAATGAGAGAAAGCAAAGGTAAAACAATTAGAACGCCTGCACCACCAGAAGCCAAAGGAAGGATGCAAAACAATGATATGGGATATAATCCGACGAAAACAAAAGCAACAACACAAAAAACATCAACGAACAATGAGTGGTGAGTAGCGTAAAGTAGCACGAAGAGGTTAAAAAAAATAAAATAAATAAATAAATGATGAAAGCAAAAATAGTGTTGAAAAAATCTGGCATAAGTGGTTGGTGGTAAGGTGGAAAGCGGTTACCTCCCACGCGAATAACCGACCATTGTGAAACATATCGAGCGATTTGGGAAAGGCGAACTCATGCCGTTTAAACGTCGTTTTACTTTACTTTTCCATAACATACATATTTGGGATGCATATAAGTACTTATGTATGTATGTATGTAAGAATATTCGGTTTTTGTTTTTGCCCTTTTTTCACTTTGATTGCCGGTGCCTTCATTTTTCGGTAAGTAGGTACTTTTCTGTCGTTTGCGGTTTGAGTTAGCCAAAAAATATGTGTCATATCCTCACAAACACTCGTATGCACATTTATACTGAACCACATAGTATATATATGTATATAGATCTATACACATAAAAACTACTACAGTACTATTCATATAAAAGTTAACACTGCAGATACTGGTGGAACTCAATAAATTTTCACTAAAATTTCAAACAATCTATTCAGAAAAGCCCATTTAATTTTAGAACAATAAGTGAGACGTAGAGATGCAAGCGATGTTCTTGAAACGTAACCGGAACGACCCAGATTGATATCTGGCCAAGGACTGTCACTCCAGCAAAACTCCCCAAAAAGTCTTTGGGGAATTTGTATGCTGCTACAACAACAAAATCGATAATAGCGGCATGAAATTTGTTAACATCGCTAAATTGACGATAAATCGATATTAATTTCAACGAAGTTTAGGCATTTTATCATCGCGACACAAAATATCTTTTAGGCCATAGGGTCCCTTGTTCTGCTAAGCCCATTTTTTTTTACAAACTACTAACGTAGATTACATAGAAATCAGATATTTATTTTCTATTAACATAAATAACAATACATAAAAAGCCTGTCAGACGTGGCAATGCAATATGTTTCGAAAAAGCTGTCAAATTGAGAAATTTCAGAAACCAGTTGAATGAGCTGTCACACCTTGCATGTAAAGTGTCTGTCGATAGAGGTTTTTTATTTCCGAAAGGCGAATTGGAGTCAGTTTTCAATTTGCAATTTTTATTTCTGAAACTGATTTCCGAAATGTGACAGAAAGGTCTTTCCGGCTGTTCATACATCAAAATAAAATTTCTCTTTCTCAATTTGACAGCGAATTGCGGGGAAAAATTAGAAATATTGCCAAGTCTAACCCTCTTTAAAGGAGGAGACTTATGAAGTAAAAACTCCACGAAAACCAGGCAAACAGCATCCCTGTATGCAATTTCTTAAAGTTTCTGAACACAAACAGGGTTATCTGAAGATTGTAAAATCGATATCACTTTTTTTGCATTGTGAATGTGTGAATTTCTTTTATAAGGTAATAATATTTTCCCGGTAGGGTATTGTAAAATAGTTCTTTACTCTTTGTAGCGTTGGAACAACATCCAACCAGCGACAAACAATGAACACTTCAGCGGCGAATTTTGAGCATGTGTATG
This sequence comes from Rhagoletis zephyria, assembly GCF_001687245.7. Classification (NCBI taxonomy): domain Eukaryota; kingdom Metazoa; phylum Arthropoda; class Insecta; order Diptera; family Tephritidae; genus Rhagoletis; species Rhagoletis zephyria. Next base: position 7,724 of record NW_016166620.1, on the reverse strand, counting down.
TGGGTGTGGAAGTAAGTACATAGAAGCTCCAAAGCTTGGGGCGCACATAATAACTTTGCGTGCAGATACATACATACACACGAATGTATTTGGGTACATACACGTATACGTGCAATTAGAAATATGTATTTATGGTGATTACTTCATCATTTGCACCGAACTCAGGTGTTAAATTCTCCAGCACCGATGTGTTTATCGAAGTTCCACACAAATTACAGATTCGAGTAGAACCAATCTGCTGCTCAAGCGTTTAGATACACTGAATTCTCTACAACTCCGTGCAGGCAGTAAATTAAATAAATTTACAAAAACAAATACTACAAAATACATACATACATACATACATGCATATGTAGACGCAGGCCGACACAGATAAGGTTCTCATATAAAAAAAAATAGTATTTAACAATTACGGGCCGCCACATAAATTTTAGAACTGGGCAATGTGTGCATTATGTCCGTGTGTGTGTGTGTGTGTGTGTGTGTGCGTGTATATGTACATATATTTGTGCATTTCCCTTTTTACTCGATAGTGGAACAGCTGGAGACACACCGACAATGATAATGTTTAAATTAACAAAAGCATTGAAGAATCAAAAACATAAGACAGACGGGTGCAAAAGTAGAGATTGAAGAGAGAAACAATCGAAGAACGAGAAAGGCGTGGAAGCCGTAGATGGTGCAGCACGTAAATACACATATAACTTAAAGAAGGTGGAGTTTTTGTTTCCAGTTGCAAGCGTCAGACGGTGAAGCCCCAAGAAAATGTGTTCAGATCATTTTGTCATAGCCATATGAATGCATGTTGGTATGAGGAATTCCAAATATGTATGAATAAAATGTGTCGCCCATTAAAAACTATTTACATATGTACATATGTATGTTTGTTCAAGTATACCGTTAGATCGCCTGCTGCATGGCAATTAATACGAGGCACGACGTTTGGGCAAAATTGCTTCAACAATGGATCTACGGAAACTCGGATCCCATAATAATATGGACTTTTCAAAGAGACAACGCTTAATAGGATCACCGATCCCACAAGGAGACCCGTGGATCCTCCTCCCCACTACTGTTTAATTTTTAATATTGAAACTCCCTGCTCCACTTGATGACGGTTGCTTGATCTCAAACACCGCTGACTGTTCGATTTTTAAGACATGGTTATCTCTCAGACGCTCTCCGCAAAACCCAATTCTTTCGTCACGAAATCAACCCCGGACCGTTTAACCTACTTGGATGAACAAAGTCTAGCTGAACTTGGGAATGACACCAAAATTCTGACTGTAAATAACGTAAATTTGGGGTTTACTTCTGGCAACTTGCTTTCCTTGTCCGCGCACATATGCATATAACTGGTGTCGTCAACAAGGTACAGAGCCCCAAACCCAGCTTGCTGACGGGATGCTTTAGTGGGGTCCACTTCTGCGGGCAATTACTTAAATCCGAGCTTACTCCCAGGCACCTCAGTAGTCATCTATGGGATCTGAAGAACCAATTTCAGCCATACCTAAGCCATCCGCTATACTAACAGGATCATAGCTTCTTTAGCGGCGGTACACTAAGAAAAAAGTAACAACATTTTTGGTTTTTCTATGTTAGCGATTCGAAATTTTTGAACAGAAAAAGTATTTTTTTAACACACTTAAATAATAAGTTTGTTTAATCGATTACAGAGTGGTGTTGTCTATAAATTTTCATCAAGAATGAGATCCTGATTCAAACCGAACATTTGTGTTTGAAAGCACACTTGAATGTTTTATTTTCGGTTTTTCTTAATTATGAAAAAGCATCTGTGAAGTGCAGAACGAAATCCTGTTCAAACGAAAAAATCTCCAAAAATGAATCTGTTTGAAACAAAGATGATATGGTTATTTTTTTCTCAGTTTAGTGAATTGAAAAGTCAATCGAAATGAAATCACTCCTAAATGTATGCTTTAATATTTATACGGAATTAAATAAACATGCTGAACAATTTAGTTTAAGATTAATAAATACAATGAATAGAGTTCAAGGTAAAGATAAAGATGAAAATTAAGATGAGGATACAAATAAAGAAAAATTAAAAAGGTATAAAGAAAACGAAGAAATAGGAACAAAGACAGGAGTAGAGGGGTTAGACATCAAAATAAACATACAAAGATAAAAACGCGTTGCCCTCTTCACCTCACCGTAGTAGCTCTGATCCAATACTTTTCGCGTAAAATCCTGTAAAAATGCCAATGGGCCAAATTCAAAATGATATTGTTCGCCACTTATGTTTATTTATTAACGTTTTTTTTAGATTTTTCAATTAAAATGCCGTTCATTCCCTAATAAATACCATATAAATTCAAGCTTAAAACTTTGTAGAACACTGAAAAAAAAATCATTAAATTTTCATCCAAATTTCAAATTATTTTCTCAGTAGTGCTAAAATTTTTTTGAGTACACAGTTTTACAGTCCTTTAGATTTTAGAACAATAATGTGCAAGTTTTTAGTGTCTAGGAATTACCGTTAATTTCTTAGATTTTTTGCCGAAGGTGTTGCGGTTTTCTAGAATGAACTGTATATTAACTGAAAAATATTAAAAATTAACAAATACACATAAATGGAAAACAATATGATTTTGAATTTGGTCCTAAAAGTTTTTCCCACTATACATCTACATATGTACGTATCTCCACAGATACCCTCTACTTGTTCAGGCATAAATATACATACGTATTTATGAATATAAGTAAGTAAATATTTGTTATAATAATACATATTTCGAATCCAACTAAACACATACAACGTGAGCGCTAACATTTTGCCGCTACAATCAAGTGACTGAAGGCTCCAAATATTCAACGCTGCGGCTGTTGCTGTTACTCCAGCTTGACGTAGACGAAACGAGTGTATCAACCAGGGATGGAGAATCGAAATTTCAAATTACACCTAATTTGACAACAGAAATGTACCTTTTTGCTGTCAAATGTACCTAAAAAGTAGCTGACGATTTTGTTAACTTTTTTTTATTATTTTCAGACTATTGGTGACAATTTAATAAATTTATACATTATTTGCATTAACAAGAAAGTGATTAATATATCAATACAGTTAATGTTCATAAAAATTCAATAAAGATATGTGTATCTACGTATTTATGTAGATTGGGCTAGTTTACACAATTCATTCATTGGAGTAGTTTACACATTTCGTTCATTTATTCAGAGGATAAATTCTGGATATTTACTTGGCTATCGTACCTTTTGGTTCGGAAAAGTCGGAAAAAGGTACAATTGTACCCACTTTTCCATCCCTGGTATCACCCGCAGACTATGGCCAGAAAATTTGTTTACTCAAGCCTAGTCAGACCAGCCTGGCGACCAGAGTTGGTAGGCGACGGCCCTGCAGGGGGAATGCATGCAGCTTGTTCAGGCAGCACAACTGCCACACTTACGGAATACAAGCAGTTGAGTGTACATTCATTTGTTTGTGCGTTCATCGTAACCATTATCATAGCAATTGCTGTGTTGCTTTATTGTTGCTGTCGATGTCTAGTATTTTTACAATCGCCACTTTTCCAATCATATGTGGGCGAACGTGTTTATCTCACTGCCGAAATATTAACAAATTGCAGCGAGAGAAAAGTTGGCTAATACAAAATTACAAAAAGGAAAGAAAATGCCACGATACATATACATATGTACCTCTCGATATTTCCTCTCTTACTGCATGTTTACTTTTGCTTAGCGTATGTGTGGCGTAGAACGAATTTCAAAATTTGTTTGTTGAATTCTAAAAACGTAATGTTCACAATTTTACAGTTTACACATAAAATGTTTAAGTTTCCTCTCCTTATGTGTGCAAAATCAAACACTGTCTGTTTACTTAGACATATCAAATTTATCGCGTAGAGCAAAATTACACATAAATTGTTTAAAGTTGAAGAAATATGAGCAGTTAATGTTTATTATTATAAATAGAAAATGTATTTTTACTTGCAAACTTTTTGCACTTTTAAACATTTCATGTGTACACATACATATGTAGGTGTATATTTAAAACATATCATGTTCAAAACCAAATCATGAGCATCTTGTGCGTATATTTACACACATTCTAGTTGAAAAGTATACACTTTTCAGTTGTAGTTTTACATGGACTTTTTAGTGTGTATAACAGGAAAAAGTAAAGGAACGCAGAAAAATAAAAATTTGTTGCCCAAAGAATGCCAACCACAAAACTAATGCCAAATAAAAATAGACAAACAATTTAGGAAATTTTTTTGTGTGTTTTTTTTTTGTCCACGGGTTTGGAAAAAATGTTTTCAGTTAGGCCGGCCTTTGGAACCGATAGCCAGTTTATTAAGCTTTAATCTCATTTTTTCAAACCTCCTTTATTTTTTTTAATAGTGTATTTTAAGACGGAGTTCCCTAAAATTGGACGCTGACCACAGTATTTTTGCGCGAACAACTTTCTGCGAAAAAACAAAATTTTTGTGAATTATAATAAATACCTAAAGAGTGAACACTATGCAACAAAATTGAAATAATATGCGGCAGGTAAAACTTATATATTTGGAATCGGGAGAATATCCCCTTTCACTTGACGCCAATACACCATTTCGTTGGAGCTAGATAACTAAAGTCAAAGTTTTAATAAATAGGACACAAGAACATATACTATTTTTCTTTGTATTTTAATCACTCCGAATCGAGGGTTAGAACTCAGCCGGGGCCAACGAAAGATCTAAACTTTACATTTTTTTAACGAGTTTTTGGAAATATGGTAGAAATGTAGCAGCAGGGGGTCTACCGAAACCAGTAAATTTATGAAGGTGAAAGTGGTCTACGAGAAAAAGGTTTGGGAACCTCTGCCAGATTTGGGAATGCCAGAAACGATTTCTAATCAATCGATAAACCGTTTTTTAGTTCCACTTGACAATGTGTTTTCACCTATTTAACGGCAAATGCTATTGAATTTGACATAGTGAAAACCAGCCTTAACTTCCGCCATTATATTTTTTGACCTAGCTACAAAGTCAATAAAGAATTTTTACTTGATAATAAAATTAGTTAATGCTTTTAATGCAATAAATTATTGCAATAGAATTGATTTAAAAATTTCAATGTTAATGCAAAAAAAAATTTCTATGACACTATTTCTTCGGAATCAATGCAATGAAATTTTACTAAATTAAAATACTGTGCATTAAAAAACTAACGCATTTTTCACAACTCTGATACATAGTATCTACATACATATGTAGGCCCGTCGATGGGGAGGGGAAAAAGGGGTGAATACCCCCGGGCCCGCGCTTTTTAAGGGGCCGATTCGTGTTGATTGTTTCTGACTCTATACATTAAAGAAAATGATCACAAGCTTTTGAATTAATAAAATTTACTTAGGTAAAGGGGCCAGTGATTTTTCATTCCTGGCTCCGAGTTTTCTCTCGACGTCCCTGTACATACGAATATAAACGGGAAAATCAAGGCCAAACAAGTAGTAGCATTAGAGTAAAAACAACACTGGCGTGTACTTTGTTGCTGCTTCTGGTATCGAAATTGTCAAAAATTGTTCTGATTTTTTTCTTCTAAATCAAAGTATGACATGTGAAATACAAAAAAAAAAAAAAAATAAAATAAAAAATATAAAATTGATATTGCGAAAAAATAAAAGTTGTTGCAATTTTCTTTCTTAGTAAATTTGTTTGCTTCTCGAAGCATTGATCCATCCTTTGCAAAGCCCAGTAATCAGCGGTTGTGCTGCTGAGTTGGGCGAACGTTCCAAATGCTGCTATTCAATCGCTTGCTTTGTATGGAAAAAGGTTTCACATGCAAATAGATTTTACCAATTTAGAATTTTTATGAGAATAAATTAAAAATATTTGACATTTTCGAGACCAAATAATTAAAAAAAAAAAATCAGCTGCTCTACTGATACTACCTGTTAAATGTGCCTTGGTGAAAATATAATTTTTAGTAAAGGAGTGAAAACACGTCGCTCTCCTCTTCTTTGCATTCTCCCAACTTTATTTCACTTTCTTTGTGTGCCCAAAAGCTTAAACTTTTGTTTGATGACCTTTGGATTCCATTATTTTCTGCGTGCGCCATTTTTAGTGCATTGAACGCATGAGAAAACACAGTAATATAGCAACAGTTATATGCGAATTCGAAGAAAAACATTGATAAGCCCAGCAGCAGCCGACGAAACCGAGTGTCATAGAGGTTGTTGTCATAGACAGTCATTGCTCTCTGATGCTTCAACCCACCACCACCACCACCATCACCCATCAAAGAAGTGACTACTGTCGGTCTTTGTGGCTCTTTAATGAAGTTAACTTAAATGCCATGCAATTCGATTTTCTTGCTTTGTTATGTGTCCGACTGGCTGGAAACGCATTCCTAAATTTCATCTTCGTCCAAACGCCCCCAGCAACGCTACCATGCCATCCGTACGGCGCAGACGCAGGAAAGGCTGAGTTAAGAATAGCATAAAACCGAAAAAGCTTAACAGCACCGGCTGGGACACTAACTATTGCCATGTCAATTGTGTCCCTTCCATAGGCGTCGGCACGCAATGTCGTACGCACATTTACAGACTGAGTGTTAAACACAACAAACAGCTGAAACATGCCGGGTCATGTGCTTTGTGCTTATTCGATTACACTGTGTCATGTGTCTAGGGGCTGAGGATGTGGTCGATATGCAAAAAACAAAAAAAAAGTTTAAATACTAAATACTAATTACAATACGTAACAAAATTAAAAAGTAGCTTAACTTGGAATTTCACAGAGCACAAATTGTGGGTCAAATTGTGTAATAAAAAACTGAATACTCAAAACCCCAAATACACCCCCAAAATCTGGATTTAGTGTCAAAAACCATTTTTCTGGAGTCTCATAGTATTTTTGCCCTTTAGCATTTCTTAACCGATCCTTAATTTCTGCTGGAGGTTTTAAATACGCTCATAACGATATATGTATGTATTTTCAGTTTGGCGTTACGTGACCCTTGTTTGACAAAAAGGTAAAACAAGGCAGTGTATACACACGGGCCACGGTAACTTTTACCGTAGAGCTACGGTAAAAATTACCGTCGACCCGTGGTAAAATTACATGGATAATGTGTTGCCGGAGAAGTGGGGCAGAACTTCTTTATACGTAGGCGGCCTTGAGTCGCGCTTAGGTATTATAACCCTTACTACTCAGTATTCTCCTTTCTGTGTTGCCGGAGAAGTGGGGCAGAACTTCTTTAGGCGTAATCGTTATCGTTAATTTCTTCATGATCTAATGATCGGATTTAAACCACCTGTGAGGTAACACATTTCCTTTGAAAAAAAAAAGAATTATAGAAATCGGTTAACGTAGTCCAAAGTTATGTGGTAACATACATAAAATATATATATGTATATATTCCGACGAATTGATAACCTTCTTCTTTTTGTAAAGTTGGTTAGTAAAATAAAAATATTCCGACGAATTGATAACCTTCTTCTTTTTGTGAAGTCGGCTAAAAAGAATAATTATTTTTTTTTTTAATTTGGTTTAGATACGATCTATAGAGCCGGTTGTTTTTTGCTAAAAAATTACTCTTTGGAACTATATTTAATTGCGAATAGTATGTAGTCCCACCATTTATTAATCCTCTTTTCAGCAAGATATAAAAATTGAAGATTGATAGGTAACATTTTTTCTTTTCATATATTTAAGTAATATTATTGGGACATACCTTTAGTAACTTCATAAAATAGGCGG
>NW_016166619.1:0-23734 GCF_001687245.7 Rhagoletis zephyria | reverse complement strand
GTACAAATATTTCAACTCAATCAACCACTTTCTTTTTTTGGATAACTTTTGGATACTATTTAAGAAATGAAATGAATGCGTAGATTTACATTTGTGAAAAGTTTTTGCAAAAAAAATGTTTGCTTTAATTTTTGCTTTGTGGTGCTTCCACATTTTCAAGTTTAACAGACACCGTTAAATTCTAATTAGTGTTATCATTAACTCGATTTTTTGACTTCGGTGACTTATGCCACTTTCAAAATGAATGGCTCAAATATTGAACGAAAAAAAGAGAAAACCAATTTTATGATTTGAATTATGGTTTTAATTATAAATATCAAAAGCATTTCACTACCTGATCAATTTTGCACGAAATTAATTAGAAAAGAAATTAAAATAAACCAATATGTAAATTTCAAAGTTTATTTTTCACTTGAAATGATATCTGTAATGTTTGCCATTTAAATGCAAATTATTTATTTTTTCCCAATTTCTCTAATTCATATAATTTTCAGCGAATTTTATTTGACATTTGTGCAAATTCATGAAGTGTATAAGCATTACAAATCTATAAAAATAAATTAAAATTTAATCTCTCACCACATAAATTTTCATTGACAAAATTCTAATTTATATAACTGAGTAATTTTTTTTTTATGCGAGCCTAACTTTTTATTTACAAATCGTTGATGCTGTAAAAAATAAACAAAATTTGCATATGTATAAGCATATGTGTACAATGCATATGCGTGTACATATATATGAGAATTCAACTCAATTTGCACATTTATATGCATACATATATATATACTTTATTATATTACAAATATTATCTTGCTGACTGATTTACGCCAGTGATGAACTCGCAAATACCCAAGAAGCGCCGCGTTAATTCAGTTCACCAAACAATAATTTGATATTTGCTAAAATAAACCGTTTGTTAGGATGAGTTCATAACATTTGACTGTTATTGTGCTACGCTATGTATGCATATATGTTTGCATACATATCCATGAACTGCGCAAATGGGTCATTATTTTACAAATTCTACACCATATCTGACTTCATAATTTAGATTCGGCTAAAACTTTTTTTTATAAAAAAAGTTACATGCTCGAAATAAGAAAATTTTATTTATATCAGGATATAGTCAAAACCTTTTTTTCACAGAGATATGTGCAGTGAGTTGCGCGCACACGATCTGTACATCAAAATCGGACGGGAACTAACTCACAATAATAGCCTAGACAGACGGCAGCGTTGATCCGGATCAACACGTTCATTTAGAAGTAATTGCAATTGAGCTGGATTAAGTATTAGAGTTAATTATCAAACTACTAAGCTAGCACTTCAGGGTACTTTTTTTGATATACAGTGACTGAAACAATTACCACGTGTTGATTTTTTTTTTTAAATATTCGGAATGTTTGTTGAGCTAAATTTTTTATTTTTTTGTTATTTTTCCATAAAAATATCGTCCAAGCTTTAACCAAAAACATACACATAAATCACAGATTCAAACTTTATACAAAATTTAGAAAAAATTCAACAACTTTTCGTCAAAATTTCAACTTTTTAATCCGAATATCTAGAACATTTTTGAGTAGGCAGTTTTATAGCTCCAACCATTTTAGTCTAATGAATTGCAAGTTTTATACGGTTTCAAATCGCGTTGATTTGTGAGAATTTTTTTGGATACTACTTTTGCGTTTTTTTTTATATAACAAGTGCAATTTACCTAAACTGGCGTTGATTTTTTGAAATTTTGTTGCTAACGGTCTCCTGCATTTTATTTCAAATGAAATTCATGCTTATATGGAAAAAAGTGCAAAAATGCCTCAAAAATCAACGGAAGTTTTTAGCCGTTTGAAACTGTGATTTACATGTTTTTGGATAAAGCTTGGACGTTGCTTTTATAGAAATAAAAATATTAGCTCGAGAAACATTACGAATATTAAAAAAAAGTCCAACACGTGGTCATTTGTTTGAGTCACTGTATATGGACAAAACTTGGAAGTTTAGTGGACTAAAGTTAATTAAATTTTCAGAGCTTAAATTTATTAAAAAAGGCCACAATGTATATAATTACATAAAATATAAAAGTAATAATCTAAGAGGGCTTAAACAAAATAAAATTTCCAGCCAGTATGATTCAAACCCACGTCTGTCAGGGCAAGATTTTTCATGAGATCAACTGCGCTGTGAATGCAGATTAACATTGCCTTCTGTCTATGCTATAACCCAATAGTAAGATGGCATTGAAAAAACTTTCTAAAAGAATGATCGCGGATTGATAAAAATTAGAACTTCATCAGCAGATGGATCAACTCCTTACAAGTTACCAGTTTCTTAGCTTCAAGATCTATCTATGATATTATAAGCAGTTTAATAAAAAATTGTTAAAGAAATTGAAAATATCAAAGCGTAAATAGATGAATTATATTTTCCCAAAATTTGTATTTATTTGACATAAATATGTATGTAAAAACAAATTTATTGTCCTAATTGAAATAAATTTCACTATGTAATTCCAAATGCAAAAATTGTAAGTGGCAAGCTGTGTGCATGGCTGCAGGTTTAGGTCTGGACTAAATTTCCTGGAAAGTGCCAAACATTTATTTATTTATTTTCTTAAAAGAATGAAATCCATACGATTTGCTAAATAATGACCCACATGCACATGAATTCGTAGCTAGCGAATAAATAACAGTTAAAATTTACATATGAAATGTACTTGATTGATGATAGAATATAATTTGCGTCAAACTTCAAAGGCGATTTGCATATTTATTTATAATTAAACAAAAATAAATTTGTTTGGACACATTTTGATGCCACATGAGTCAAATAAACTCTAGCTTCGTAGAGGCATTTTATGCAGATTAAATATTTATGATGCATGAAAGTTTTGATGTTAACCAATTTGTTGATACCAATCTTCGTTAATGTCGAATATTTTGCAAAATAATTTAAATGTGCCTAATTGAATGTAAGAATTTATGAGTTTTGAGATTTTTGTCAAGTCTCTCTTAGGTTAGTGGGTAAAGACGGATATATAACTCTTTTTATCAGCGAGCTACTAAATTTTCCGAAAATTAGTATGGATCCTGGATGATAAAGAAAACAGGAACCACCAAGTAATTACGTCCACACTTCTTTCTTCTTTTTGTTTGGCGCTGTAATGAACTAAGTGATTCTGGCTGAGTCCAATGCAGAACGCTAGTCGTTTCTCTTCTTTGCTAAGCAACGCTTATTGGAAAGGCCAAGAGAAGCCAAGTCCTTCTCCACTTCGTCTCTCCATCGAAGTGTGTGCCTCCCTCTTCCTCTGCTACCACCAGCGGGCTCCGAGTTGAACACTATGTATATGAATTTATTTTCTATTAAATAATATAAAAAAAATATAAATAGAGATGGTAACCTTCGTTCGTTATTTCTGTTTAAAAGCTATTTCAGTTCTCTTTCTATTGATACCAAATATATTTGATTTGGATAAGCGGTTTGTTTATTATCCGGAAGGCACTTTTATTTCGGAGTTAAAAAATATTTGGTCTAGTTTAATTCTAAAAAAACAGGTATACTCTAGTTTAACTAGACGAAGATAATAGTGAGGGATGGTGTTGTCACACGATTTTAAATTTGCCCGAATCATTTCCAAATCGTGTGAGTGCACAAATAATTTTCTTTATCTTAATCACGACAAAAAATTTGTACAAATTTGTTTAACAGATGTTTGCTGTACTCTACAGATGGTGTGAAATTGTCGTCCCAATTTTTTTTATTTTGTTCCAAAAGCCCAATATAAAAAATGCACAAATGTATCGATCGTGTGACACGGTCTTTGGGGTATTTTGCAGCATAACATCACTATTTTTTTTTATGAAATATAGCTGTTTATACTTACCGCTTCACAAGAGGAAGTTTTAGCCGATGTATTTTTCTAACTTTAGGTTGCTGATTAAGTTGTTCTGTGGCATTTTAAAGCTCGTAAAAGCCACTGTGCTGAAAGTTAAAACTATTTATAAAACCTACCTTTAGTTTCTTTTTTTTATTGCAGTAAACACAATGAGTACCAGTTATTTATTGTCCCTTGCGCCTCAAAAAAGTTCACTTTCTATTGAAAATTGCACTGCCGCAGTGGCTATTTCGTTGTAAAGTAAAACGAAAAAAAAAACAACAACAAAAAAATACTGGTTATTTGCCAACGAATCCCTTTGAGTACTGCACAAAAACCCACAAAATCTGTGTCCAATCAAAGCTCAATAGTTAAGCAACTCAGCAAGATATCAGTTGGCAAGTCAACCAAATCATGCGAAGCAGCATAAGAAATCTATTTACAACGTATGTAGTATATCCTAGAGGCTTCCGCCGCATGGCTAAGTAAAGTTCTGAGAATTTTACATACAACAAAAACATTTGTGCTTACTTATTAACCGACTTCAAAAAGAGGAGGAGGTTATCAATTCGTCGGAATGTTTTTTACTTTTGAACCGACCTCCAAAAAAGGAGGAGGTTATCAGTTCGTCGGATTTTTTTTATATGAGAATTGAAGTCGGTTATTATTTTTTTTTTTTGCTAAAAATTACTTGTTTTTATGTATGTTACCGCATAATTTTGGACCACTTTAACCGATTTCTATAATTCTTTTTTTGAAAGGAAAGGTGGTACCTCAGAGTTGGTCCCATACTAATGTGGTCTAGATCCGATCGTGATGAGTTGAAGTATTACTGGTACTTTTTTGTGTTGACTTATTCTCTCGTCGTTTTACTTGCATTCAAAAGAAGTGCTTGAATTCCTGCCCTGGAATTGTGGTCTACTTTTCCCGAATTTTTCTATACCATCGAGCTCTATCTTAAATTCAAGCGATGTGAGCGTTTACATATTTGTAATTAGCTTTATGTTTTACTAATCGCTAACACGGCTTATTTAGTTTCATAAAAAAATGCTTCTGGACTAGTGGTTGACGAAAACTTTCTTAAACAAGTACATTTCTTGCAGGGTATACATGCATTTAGTTTTGTTCTATTTTCATGTGTACAAAGCCTGTGCTTATGCTGACCGCTGTATGAGTTTTCAATGACGCTTCCATAGCAACGCGCTGACGTAACTAACTGCCACGTTAGTTAATCGCCATCTTTGGCTAGATGTTGTCGTAGGCGGGGATATTGCTTGTGATGCAATGCAATATTGCCGCTTGGTTGCAGCATAGAGAGCATCAAATCAGATATAGGCTCATAGGCAACGAACTGCCAATAGACAACACATAATCACTGGCGATTTTTGCTCGTTAGCTGAACGAAAATCAATTGATATGTGCTAAAACTGCTTCCTCTTGAACGTTTAGGCGATATGTGCGCATACATGAGCATCTAAGAGTATACAGATTGCCGTGTGGTAATATTGAACCAAACGGATATGTTCAATAATACCCTGCGGGAAATGTATCTAACCATAAATTAACTTGAAGTTGATTAGGAAGGAACTAAAGGTCACTATTATCTGTATATTAATATTTTTTTTTAGGAAAGCTAACTCTATTTCTATGGCGATGGCCGCGAAATAGTCAAGGGTGGTTACTTCTGCATTAGATGTCAACCAACTTGTAACTAGCTACAAAATTTTAATTTTTTTATTTATTTACTTTATTTTATTACATCTCATATTTGTTTGCATATTGTGCTGTAGGTGGTCTCATATTCGCACTCCATCAGACATATATAACTTCAAAATGAAAACATAAAATTTCCTTTTATTTGTTCTCAATTCGAAAAAGTATTTGTGAAGTGCAGAAATAAAGTGTATTCAAAGTAAAATTTGTAAGAGGATATTTAAATAGGAACTGGTTTAAAGAAAACAATCTGCCGATTACGTCTCCATTACTCCTGTATTACTGTTGCAAGTTATATATTTTATAGAAATAGCTAACTGCAAGTTTATTTTTTATCAATTGATAATTTTTTTCTGCAGGGTAGCTAGGTTATATATGTAATGCATACATATGTACATAGGTGTAAATATGCCGCAATCACTTAAAAGGCCAATAGCTGAACTAAACAGTGGACTGAAAGTTTAATTTTAAGCGACTTAACACAATTTTTTTTCACCGTTTTTCACCTTATACAATCCGAGCCGAACAGTTTAGGATAGACAGTATATCAGACTTGATTCCAATAAATGAATATTTCTCACTTAAACGTTTTCTACGTGTTTGGCCAAGCTTCTCCTCCAATTTATGCTCTGCTTCTGGATGTTGTGACACAAATGGAGAGATCTACACTTTTACTCAACCTGCGAAGAAGCCATCTAATGGCAGAAGTAAGTACACTCGCAAGTTTGCCATTGTCGGCCGAGGGGCGACCGTTACTGGGACCAGAAATTGAACCATGCACCTCCGGAGTGGCACTAGGCACCTCAAGGCGAGAAAAGTCAGAACAAATGCAATAAAGCAATAAAAAAGCTAAACTAAGGCGATCTAGAGAATTATGTACCAATTTGCTTTACTCTTTTCTAAATAAAAGCTATATTTACTATTAATAGTTTTATTGCAATTTTTGGTCATGACAAATGAAACCTGTTAATACGGGGTTTTCTTAATTTAAAAATAGGGAACCGGTTTTTTCTAATTAAAATTGGTAATGCGAATAATCGAAAACCCTGATATACCATACATATATTGCGCACAACGTCTTCAAGAGAGGCATAACTAAAAAAAAAAAAGAGAAAAATAATAATTGGTAGATTTTTTCTCAAATTAATGGAAATATGTTTTTCTTCATAATCGTATTCTCTAACTAGAAAACTACCGTTGTACCTGTTTTTGTATCAAGTGCCTTGAATCTGTATGATCCAAAGCTGTTATATTTCCGAATCTGACATTTGAGTTGTTCTTCTTTTGAAGGCGGTGGGCGATATGTTTCATTATAAATTTTGGTACTAAATTTGATATCTTAAATATTCTTGAATATTTATATAGTTATGTATGTTGAGAAAATGAGAAAACAAGGTACGAGCAGATCATGGATTTTCAAAAATTAAATTTTTTTAAAGGAATTTGGAACATTTATTTTTTTTTTAAATCTAATTAGTTACATTAACGGAGTTATCTGAAAGTTAGTCGAAATGAAGATACGGCTGTAAATGTCGAAGATATAATGAAACCAATTTTTTTTCGAAACTGTCTTGCAAAAACACATTAGTTCAGTGTCGCTGTAATTATGGCTCACAAAGTTTTTGGGCTGAAAGAAATATAAAGTCCATGCTCACTAAGGAAGGTCGTTTGAAACTACGAATACTTCTCTTAGTGGTGGAGAAAATTAGTTTATTAGTTCTATCTATCTTGCTAAGCTTGCTGCCTTCTGCACAAAAACTCAATATCTCTTCAGTGTTCTTCGAACAACCAAGGTACCATAATCACTATATCCCCCGTGTACGCGACATTTTTGACAACATCCATCTAATTTAGAAAGCCACAGAAGAAGCGACGGAATGATGCACCAAGGTTGAAATCCATTAGACAAAATAACCCCTAAAGCCTGATTATGGCAACTTAACTTAACGTAACTTAGAACATAGAAAATCAAAAAGAAACAGAATTCGACGTTGCCTTAAGTTACGTTATGTTTCGGCTGACCAAATATAAGCAACATCCATTTAAGAGAATTTTTAAGCGCCTCTCAGTTACGTCAAGTTTCCATAAACAGACCTTAAATCCTTAGATTGCTGTGTAACTGCTCTACAGCCTCTCGGCGGACGTTGTTGACTACCCCTTCTATGTATAAGAAACCGGTCAAAGTACAATATCTAGTCTATCTATGACTCTACTTTGTCCTTTAGGTAAGCGTGGAGCGTATGTGCAGAACGCTCGAAAACCGACTGCGATAATCGTTGATAATTGTAATCATTGCCCTAACTAAATACTTGCCTCGGAACCAAAACGCTGAAACCACTGACGAAGGAAATTAGATTAAGTTTTTCACTATTACGTATACGAATAGTGAGCTGAGCTGGTGAGCTTAATTTTAATTGCATTTTCGTATGACTTATCCGCCGAGAATTCTGTATTACTGATTGCATAGCTATTGTTTGGTTGGCTGCTGGACTGGCCGAATGGATGTTCAGATGTAGAACAGAAAGTATGTATATTACAACATTATTCTCATAAACATAAATACAAGTGCATTTATGAATACGAGGGAAGTTTGATAACGCAGTGACTTTGTGCATACAAAATATTTTTATTTTAGTTCGTTACAATTAGAACCAACATTTTTCGATTTTTTTTTTATTTTTGATCGGTTTCCTCTTTTCATCCGGAGTAGTCCACTGCATTGACTGCTCTTGGTCTCTGGTTATTATGATGGCAACAAGCTTCCTCCATGACTACGAAACGGCGCAGAAACTCTAAAGTGGTCACGCTGTTGCTCTTATGGTCAAATGTGAAATAAATACGCGGATGTGCCTGGGCAGGGGGCGGTTCGGTAGAACATCTTCGAGCGTTCGGAAACTCTTGTGAATTCCAGTTTACGGCAAAATAAATGATGACTCTTTGGCCTTTTATTATAGCAACAGCAAATATTTTCAACTCAATTCACATTGATCCATTCTCGTATTTTTAATTGTGTTTAAAATTAAAAGTTTTTTCTTTTTAATATATACGAAAGGCTTTAATGCTGACTACACACGAGGTAACCGTTGAAGCAACTCGCTGAGGCTACCTGCTTTTCTTATCCAATGCTCAAGAGGCAACCATTACGGCCACATCGGTAGTATTTGCTCTGTTATGAAATGAACATTCGGAAGAGAATTTTGCTTTCTACAAATACACCTTTACAACACATTTGTTTTCAACGAACTAAGCCTATAAAATCAATACACAACGATGCTCTGTTTGCTTCAACGGCTGCCTCGTGTGTAGTCAGCATAATAAGTCAGATATTTATGGAAGATTTGTGCCATGCGCATGGGTTGCCAGTTGGTGGTTAACGTGGAATTATTGGCGGTGTCGGCAAATAAATCTATCAAAATCTTGGCCTCATGCAAATAAAGTGAGCTTAAGCTTAGACCTAACAGTGTACTGATGGAGTTAGCGTGAGTTCAAGAATTTGTACTGAAAATCGAATCGGAGTGTTGGGGATGGCAGAGATTAATCAATTTACTATTTAATTGTATCGTAGTTTTTTTGTTACATTAATCCACTATTAACCGATTAATTGTAAAATAATCGTAAAAACATTTTCAAGAAATTTGAATTCTGTAGTTGTCTAAAATCTATCCATCGAACATTCTTTTTTGCCAGTTGTATCAACTTTACTCGACCAGAGGTTAAAAAAATTAATTTCAAAGATTCGTTAGAATTGGCCTTAGTAATGAAGTTCTTGCGAAATGAAATAATGTGCGCAGATGATCTTATGGAAGCGGCTAGCGAGTCGTCACTAGAATCGGTAAAAAATGAGTTCGATCTTTGGGCGCCACATAAATCGCTTGTACCCAAACAAAGGCGAAAATGGGATAATTTGGGTCACCTAAAAGATGAAAGGAGTTTTTATTTAAATTGTCAAGTCCTTGAACTAATGATACTCCGTATCATCGACGCTTGCGGGGAAATGGAAACTGTTTACCCAAAACTTTACGGGCTTTCGAAAAAATACTGTCATTTAGTAGGTACCTCGGTGCCTGTTGAGCGCCCTTTTCAAAAGCTGGTGGTATAGCCACCGAAAAAAGCAACCGCTTAACAACAAAGCGCTGCTAAAAATACTCCTTTTATTTTATTTAAAGCTAGAATTTGGAGTTCTTTTTAATGGGAAATGTGTTTGTGTGAATACTCACTGTAAAAAAGTGCCTTCGAAAATACGATTAATCGATTATTTCTCAATAATCGCTATTATTTTTTGGCTTGTGATTAATCATATGATTAATTAGTCGATTATTTTATTTTTTTTTGCCATCCCGACGCAGTGTATATGTACGTACTTATATACACACTCGTAAGATAAGATGTTATCAGGGATCGTAAGGGTTACCAATTATAACTTTTATAAAAGAAATTATTTTTAAATAACTCAGTTTTATTTATTGCCGAATACGATGATAAATATGAACACGAATGAAAACGATGACGACCACGAGTGCGAATAGGACGACGAAGACGTATGTATGATAAAACGAATGCCGATAGGTGTGACATATTCTACATCAAAATAACTATTATTTTTACAAGTTAAAAAGATGTTGGTTTACTCTTCCTGCATGCAGCATTCCTCTTTCAGCATGAAGCCGCTAGTTTAAATTAAAACAAGTAATTAAAAAAAAATATGCAATCGACTTCAATATTCATACAAAAATTTAGGAAAACTCTTCATTTCTTCATGACATAATGATCAGAACTAAACTGAATTAGTATGGGACCAACCCTGAGGTATTACGTTTCGCATAAAATAAACAAAAACGGTTCACGGCGTCCAAAGTTATCCGGTAATATACATAAAGAAAAAATTAAAAAATATGTTCCGCTGAATTGTAAGTCTTTCTCCTATATTTGAAGTCAATTAAAAATAATCTTTATTTGCGGTGCCCGGATGGTGTCTTTGATGTTTTGTAAACAAAAACTAATGCTCGATAAGCACATTCATATTTTTCAATTTTCGTCAAAATTTACGAGGTTGTCTGTTTTCAATGGCTGTCAAACTTTACCAACAGATGGTAGTTGACAGAAGCAGGCAGTATTATAAATATTCAAGTTTACTTACAAAGTTACTTTACAAAAATTCAGTAAGATTTACCACACAGCTCTCGTATTAACTATATTTGGTTTTGCATTGCAATGCAGTCAATGCCATCATACTTGTATTTATGCCATAAAATCGTAATTTGACATCTGTCATTTGGGTAATTACTGCATACTTAATGTGATGTCTATAGCTGAGTTATGAAAGCGAATATGTATATGAAAGACAGATGTGTTGGTGTGATGACGAACGATGGGAGAAAGGCATTAACTGTAATCATCTTTCGTACATGCAGCTGCGTAAACTTAAGTGCATGCTAATTATTATATAAACGTACATTCATAAAATAACAAAAGTTAATGAGTGAACATGTTGATTTGTATGTATTAACTTCTACATGCATATTAGTTTTCACACATCTCTAGTGAAGAAAAAGTTAATTGTTCTATTTTTATTTGCCACGCGTACTGGCTAAGTAATGATTTTACTATACAACAATAAATGTGTTGTTAGCAAAACTGATTGCCCTGGTTGTGATTGTCTCGCTGACCTTCACTTAACCGTTTTTTTTTTCTCATATGTACGTTTGTATGTATATGCATGCGCCTTCCTTTAGTTAGAAAAACAAAAAATAAAATAAAATAATAGAAAAAACAGATTATTCCTACTACTCTCTTTATATGCTATGCGTCTTTGATGCCAACTTAAGGAATTAATTTCACTTCCCATTATGTTTTGCGTGTGTGTGTATGTGAGTTGTAATTTATAGCAGAAGTTCCCTCATAAGCTTCACTCTTTTATTCACTCATTCCTTTATTTTTCACTAAAATCTTCTATATGGGGCGTTCCATACCAAAATGGACGTGGTTCACACTTCATGTGTTTGATTTATTTCAAATTTTTAGCGTTGATGGATAAACATAAATAATAAATAAATATGAAATTTGAGCTTGATTAATACATTTTTAAAAACTTTACAGCACAAAAACAAAAATAAAAATTGATTTAAAAGTTTTCCAAATATTTCGAGAACGGAGCGAGGAAAAAATTTGAAAAAAATCACACGTGTGATAAAATATTAAAATTCTCTATGAAAAGATTTTTAAAAACATTTTTTTTTCTTGAAACATTTTTCACATACAAATTTTTTGGAGAAAAAAAATAGTTTTTGAAAATATGCCATCTCAAAAAAATTGAAAAAAATCACGATGGTTGCTCTGAGTATTGCGCAATATTTAGGTATAGTAGTCAGTTATAATTTTTTTTCTACACGGAAGTTGAGTAAAATGAGTAGTACATTACAAATTTACAAATTTTTAAAATTTTTTAAAATTTTTTTTGAGTATGCCCAGTTTGAGTTTTGTAGACCATTAAATTCTAAAGGTGCAAGTCTTAAGCTACTACAGAATTGCGTTAATTTTTAATATTTTTTTTGCTGACGGCCTTTTGCACTTTTTTCTTATGGAAGAAAATGCGTAAAACCGTTTTCAAAGAAAATTAAAAAAAAATTAACGCCAGTTTTGCAATCGCTTAAACTTGCACTTTGTTATACTAGAATTTAACTGCATACTAAAAAAAAATCTAAAAAAATTAAAAAAAATTGTAAATTTGTAATGTACTCATTTTACTCAACTTCGATGTAGAAAAAAATTCATAGCTCAAATTATTGTGGAGTGCACCCGATATAGATGGCATATTTTTAAAAACTAATTTTTTTACCAAACAATTTTGTATGTGAAAAATTTTTCAAGAAAAAAAAATTTTAAAAATATTTCTTTTCATAGAGAATTTTGATCACTATATGTGTAATTTTTTTCAAATGTTTTCCTCGTTTCGTTCTCAAGATATTTGGAGAACTATTAAATGGATTTGTTTTTGTGCTGTAAAGCTTTTAAAAATGTATTTATCAAGCTCAAATTTCATATTTATTTATTAGTTATTCATCAACACTAAAAATTTGAAACAAATCAAACACACTAAGTGTGGACCCCATCCATTTTGGTATGGAACGCCCCATTTACATATCTCTTTTATCATCCCTTTATGTGCGAATGTACCAGTCCACATATAACACACACATACTCAGATTTATATATATGTATATGCACTTATTTATGCATATGTATGCATACATACACTGAGACAAAACTCAGCTACATATATTTCTGTCAACAAAAGATTTTGTAACTATTACCAAATCATGTGTTGAGAGAAACATATTTAGTTGACGCAACTAAACTCTTTTCTCAGTGTAAATAGTGTGTGTATTTTTATCTTTTGTCCTTCTGTGCTTATTCATGCGCTTATTCCCTTCACGAGACTTAATGAAATTGAAGTTAATTACACGCCAAAGAGTTGACCTTAAATCTGTACATGAATCTGAATGTACATACATACATATATATGTGTGTACATAAATACATATTTACATCTGCATAAATTACTAATACTTTTTCATCATTTAAAGTGAGCTGCACAGTTAATCAGATTAATAGCAAAGTTAAGGCAATAATATGTACATGAAACTTAAAGCGTGTGGTTGTACCTGCTTTCACGAACATGAAATGGTATTTTAATTTTGGTTATTATGACCTTATCTTCAGTGTAATTTTGTTGAATGGGTGTGGATATATACATATAGATACATATGTGGGAAAATAAAATAAAAAGTCTAGGTTAAACAAATTAGTGTTTGTGCCCGTATTTAGGAGCTAAGAAAATAGATTAAATAATTTAAATATTGTATTTAGTTGATTGGTGCTAATTCGGCGACCCTGCATCTGTAGAGCTGAAAGTATCACAAGAAACACGAATACATTACATGCAGATCTCTAGAGGCTCCCTGCGAACCCTGTCGGGCATCCGACGCCATAATGACCTCAATCCGGTGATTATCACGAAAAATATCTGGAAATCGCATTAGAGGCTATTTCAATAGATTCTAGACGTTTCATTATGATGAGTATGAGACGAAATAGAGTTCGAGACGCGAAAAGCATTGTCAAAAGATAGTCGTGCAGAGCTAATTGGATGTAGGAACAGTCAAGCCGTTTACTCGAGCTGATCCAGATCAAGTTAATTTTCAAACAGATATTTGGGTGGCTTATTCGTCTTGAGGCGAAAAAGAAATATAACAATAATATGCTCATAAATTGCTAGCCCAAACACACGAATTGTGTGTAGTGATGGAATAGCTGTTAAGTTAAGACGTATCTCAAAAACAGGTAACACAAAACACCAGTCACACTTAAGACGAAGTGGTCTTCACAGTGCCCAGGACCTAATAGACATCAATTCTCTGTTGAAGCCTGCACACAAATTAGCTTAGTCCTCACTGGGACCTGACTTATATATATATAGCTGAACATCGTCCGCATAGACATGCATACAATAAACAATCTAAATAATAGTGGTCCTAAGATTAACCCTTGTGGAACACCGATAAAGGTCAGCAGCCGAAGGATGTTTTGAACATTCTGCTTGATTTATATCCAATCAGACGGTGTGCCTTGGGCGCTGTAAGGAAAGAACGTTCGGGCATAGTGGTGGAACGAAAATGGTAAAACTTGCTCTATGCTTGTATCCAGTACGAAAGGGCATATTAGCTAAATTTGCGCTTATATTTCATTAACTGTAGTCCAAAGTCAAGCAGTTAGAATAGGCAAATGCCACTGAATCCAGACTCTGCATATGAGATTTTCAACTATTTACGTTCGTAATATATAATGGCATTATTTAACTTTTTCAAACTTAGCAAACAGAAGAAGAAGAATGGTTTCAGTTTTATATTTGTGCTGATGCCAAACTCTTTAGTTATTTCCTTTATATCTCTGGTCATGAACGAACTTATGAAAAACGATAAGGAAATGCTAAAAATACAAAAAAAAAACCGGCACCGAAAACTTTTCATTTGCAGTAAAAAAATATCAGCGAAAGTATGCGCCTTGAAACAGCTTTTGAAGCTGTAGCTGAATAGCTACAAGAACTGTAGCTATTACCAAAAATTAATATTTATTTATTTGGTTTGCCGCGCTTCTGATTAAATATGTGATGTGTAATATAAATATACCAATTTCCAATTGGCGTCAGTTAGCACAGAAGAGAAATGACTGGCGTGCTGTTTTGGACTCGGCCAAAATCGCTTAGGCGGTTACTGCGCCAATTAAGAAGAAGAAGAATATAAATATACGTACATACATACCTACAAACGTACGCTACTCCAGAACTGAGGATGCTGTTCTTTTCGGAAGCTTTCAAGAAAAAAATATAGCGCAGGTTTTGGTATTGCTATTAAGAAAAACTTTTTCATCCCTTCCGAAAGCTTTAAAACTTTTTACCTATTTTCGGTTAGCGCTTCTGCTCCTTTCAAACTAAACTCTTTTTATTGCTTTTTTTTATTGGCCTCATCCATTCGATTTTTCTGCGTAAGCTTCAAAAGGGTTGCTGGTCTTTAGTGAGTATTCTACTTCCTTTATTCGGGTAATTCGTTTTTAATTGGCCTGCTAATCTGACTTCTGCATTGTAGTTGTGGCATTTCAAAGCTTGTGGCCATAGTTGCCATTTACTTTTCTTTTATGTACCAAAAAGTGTACCAAAATGTAAAACATGTACCAAAATATGTTTTAGCTATGTAAACATTTAATTGTTTAAATATTTTACAAATATATACATATTTTATATATACATATGTCGGCCGCTGTGGTGTAGTGGTAAGCAGTGCGCGCTTCCACTCCGCAAGGCCTAGGTTCAAGGTTTTTTCTTAACAGCGGTCGTCCCTCGGCAGGCAATGGCAAACCTCCGAGTGTATTTCTGCCATGAAAAACAGCTTCTCATAAAAACACAATCGCCGTTCGGAGTCGGCGTAAAACTGTAGGTCCCTCCGCTTTGTGTGACAACATCAAGGCGCACGCCACAAATCGGAGGAGAAGCTCGGCCAAACACTAACATATGTGTAAGCGCCAATCTATTATTATTGTTATTATTATGTAAGACGTCTACCAAAATATTTCTGAAAAATATTAAGATTTAAGCGAGCTGGACCGATTTGAAAATACCTCCAAAAATGGAGTTTTTTTTATGAATAAAAATAGTTTCTTAGATGTTTTTTGAAAAAATCCTCTCAAATGACAAAAAGGTTTAAGCTTAAACAATTTTCATAGAAATATTAAAAAAAAAGAAAAAAATAATAAATTTTTAACGGAATCGTAATAGTGAGATTTTTGATGCTGTTTTTTTTAACTTTCTTCAAAGAATGGTATAAAAAAACTTGAATAACTGAGCCTAAACTCTTTTGATTTAGACTTGTGAGGTATCATTGGAAACGTATTTTCTCACCCTTTTTATTTATTTGCTAATAAGCTAATTCAAAGGATGAAAGAGAAAGGTGGGATGAACGTACAGCATTCTAAATTGAATTAAGATGTGTTGGTATTTAAAAAAAAATAAATAAAAAATTGGGTCACGAATGACTTTTTTTACACATAAATAAAAACTGTGGGAAAATACCGTTCTACGGAGATCCCATAAGACTAAATCAGAATAGTTTTGGCCCATTTATTTAAGTTTTTCGTAAATCAATCTTTAAAAAAAGTAAAAAACAGCATCAAAAATCTCATTCTTACGATTCCGTTGAAAAGATATTGAAATATTTTTATGGAGATTATTTAAGCCTAATCTGTTTTGTCATTTGAGGTGGCTTTTTTCAAAAAGTTCTTTAAGAAACTATTTTTATTCATAAAAAGACTCAATTTTTGGAGGTATTTTCAAATCGGTCCAGCTCGCTTAAATCTTAATATTTTTCCGAAATATTTTGGTGGAACGATGGTGGCCTCATCAGTTAGTTTTAAACTGCCCGCAATCTATAGACAATGGCTTATTCATTGTAGTTTGCTACGTAGATGAGTGGTTTGTACGTTAAATCCGTTACATATTAAGTTTGCCAGGTCCTCGAGCATACGGCCTCTTACTTCCGAAATTATAGACCTGGGTTCAAAATGCTTATGACTCACGCAATTATTTGTTAGATTAGGACTATTATTTCTTGCCGTAGTCTTGGATTTTGGTACATATAATTTGCTTTCAAATGCCGCCAAAATGTAAAGGAACTCTCGAAGGGTTATCTGCTTATGCAGCAATGCCTCTTCAATTACCTAACTATGGACTATGTATAGCAGTAACTGTTGATTTCCCTAATTGATTCGCTTGTTGGCCTTCGCACAAAGGCTTGGTCTGTAAATATATAAAAATCACACCTGTGATTTCAGATAAGAGATAATTATAACATCGCATTTACTAGATTTCAAAAATGGTACAATTCGGCCAAAATGGCAACCGTGCTTGTGATTGTGATGCCCATAGTGTACCATAGGGCACATTACCACACATTTCTACATCACTGCTCTTTGCTAGTCCAGAAACTACTGCCGACTCAGGCGTATTGGTTGCTGCTTAGCAGCTTAACGCCACCACTTCGTAACCTGTTTGCTCGCCCGTATTGTATTATTTTATTTATGACTCTTTCGTTACTACTTCAGAAAACTTTTCGAGTCTATTTTGCCACTTTCGCACAGCAATAAACGCCACAATAAAACAGCTAGGTAATCTACTGATTGATTGATTGATTGATTGATACTTAGCTATTTGGATAAAATGCTCTGAAGTTTTGTTATTACATCTCGATAGCTATCGAACCATATTTGCTTATGCAGACATAAAAACAATACATATATTTACATATATGTGTACATATATTTATGTATGCAGGAAAATAATGAAAATGTTTACTGGATATACATTGCGTATGAGTAATTATTTGCAATATTGCAATATATTAAGTGTTAATTTAATATAAATTTAATGTTTGTTATACATTATTCTTAATTATTGTGATAAATATTTTTAAAAATTATTTTGTACATATAAACAATTTATGTAAACATTTATCTAACAGCGTTGAATATGAAGGACTAGTAGGTAAAAAGACTTTAAGATATTTAATTACACACAACAATCAAATTACCACCTTTTATATGAATTATCAGTAATTCACTTTCGATAATTAATGCAGCGGTAAATACTCACTTGAACTTACCAATGAATGCATTGACATGGAATTTAATGTTAATTAATTTTCTATTATTTCGTATTTACATACACATACATACATGTGCACAAATCTGGCTGTATGCGTATACGATGACGTTTGTATGTCTGCATATGCAAGTGCATTTTTAAGCTCAAGCTTAGTAGCGTATAAATGCTTGTGATTTTTTTTTTTTGATTAACTATGTATGGATCATCCTTCTACCAGCAATGGAGTACATACATAAATACAATGCATGCGTAATATATGTACGTAGAAATTTGATTTCGCTGACTTGATTGCAGTGAAAAATAATAAAAAGTTTGCCCTTAATTAGTATTCTACATTCTGTTTTGGGAAATATTTTAACCCGTACGGCATTAAAATGCCAAAATCATTAGTCAAGAAATTGCACAAAAGAGGAAAAATTTTCAAGAAATGGGGAATTTTTTTTTGCATCAACCAAGTTCTATATATGGTTTTTCAATCAAAAATTTTTTAACTCTCCTTGCGCAGAGTTAGATAGGAATGGCTCAAGAGAAAAATTCCCCTTCACTTGGGCCAAGTATGTTTCTATTGTGTTGCCAAATGCAATGTTCGATCACCATAATGTTGCGATGTTTAATTTACTAAATAATTCAAATTAAATTTTTTAAATAGGTGGTAACCCTCTCTAAATGTTCAAACTAAAGAAGATATTTTGAAATCGGTATTTTAGCGAACTTTTTAAATAAAATGAATTTTTTAGTTCCGGTGAAAAAAACAGTATCGATTTTTTTTTTGTATGGCTAGTGGTGCACCCCAATGTCCTGGCATATATGCAAATATCTATCAAATTTAATTTGAACTCTCACTAAGCCTTTATGTAATATGGATGACTAATTACTTCTTTTTTTATTTCAGGTACGCATTCAATACAACAAAGTGAGTACGCGCCATATTTTAGTATGAAATATTTAGTTAATATAGAAAATAGGAAGCTCTTTAGTAGCAAACTCTTTGCAAATTAAAAGGAGTAACTTTAATTCATTGTCAGTGAGAAACGTCTGTTTCGTGCATCAAAATCGGTACTACGTCTCGTTACATACGATTTAAATCAAATTGACTACAATTTAGAAGAACAAGGAAAAATATTCTAAAAAAATAATTTTTGTAAAAAGGAAAGAAATTGAAGTATTCTTCTCTGTCGGGAAGATATCCTTTGTCTAATAGAGAAAAGAAAAAAATAAAAAAATATCTTAGAGGAAATACTTTCGAATTTTTTGTTTAAATTTAAGAGTAATCTTTTCTCACGCTAGTGATAAATTTCTGTTGAAATTGAATATATATAAATCAGTTGAGATCTTTCTGAGATCATTGAGTTCTTTCAAACAGTTTTTAAAACGATTTCCATAAAAAAATGTTTGGTCATAAATTACTATATATTTAGCTTCCTGATTCTATTCTGGAAAAAACCACCTCCAACTTAGAGAGCAGTGTCCTTACGTCAATCTAATGGCATTTCTGCTAATCAGATGATTGCGTCACGTCTTGTCGAGTTAGAAAATACGTACAAATATCGGTTAGATTAATCGAAATACGTTTTGCGATTAAAGGAAATCCAGCAAGGTACCACCGAAATTAAATTATAACAGGTTTGAAAAAGTTGTCCGAGGACTATGACATGACAAGACAGCTCCTGAGGTCTCAATCAGATTTCACTGTGAGTTCCTAATGCCATTTGCCATCGATTTTTGCGACGCGGTAAGAAGAGGATGTATTGTGAAAATTGGTTCAAGGACAAGCCCAATTGTTGTTGGTATTACTATTACTTTTGGTATTTTTAAATTTTATATTCTCATTTCTTCGTTTTAAAATGCGAAAATGCGAATACATCGTTTTTTATACCTTAAATTCTATTCGGGCTTTTAAGATTCCTGCGGACGAAATCTTTCAATGGAAACCTTTCATTAATTTAGCGGCAAGGATTTAGTAAACTTTTGTATTCCAAATACTTTACTTCGAGGGCTTAGACAAAGAAAAAAAAAAACTAAAGTTATTCTTTTGCCAAATTTTGTGAGCAAAAGTTTTTATGTATAGTTTACATTCCTGTTCACTAAATATTCGCATATTTCTTTGATTTCTGCTATTTCTTTGATTTCTGTACCATCTATTAAATTATAACTCGTGCATAACTTTATATGTTCGTCATTAGGGTTCCGTGAGAGTTTTCTAGTTATTACATGCAATTAAGTTGCCGTTTGTGTTTGGAATTTTGAGAAATTTTATTATATTTTACTTGTATGTTTGCAATGGTTTTACATTTAATATGCGTCTATGTAAATTTGTGAATGTAAATTTGTGAAATGCGCATATTTAACAAAACTACTTTTAAGAAATGAGAGAGAGAGAGAATTTATGAATATACGTACATACATGCTCATTTATGCACCTAAATCAAAGATATGCAAATATATTTGGAAAAGAACTAGACTAGGATCAATTTAATTTGTTAAATAATTGGGTATACCAGATCAACGGACACTGAGACTTGAAAAATTCTTTCTATGCTTAACAAGATTCGCAAGCCAGAAATGTGCCTCCTAGAGGTTTGAAGGCGAACTAAGCTAGAAAGCTCGCCACACCGAAGAAGCACGAGGAATTTGTTCTGAAGTCACATCGTCTGCAAGGCAAATCCGACATTTTGGCCATGTCCTTCCCCGGAAGGATGGGGTAGTCGTCCCTTTTCTCACTAATTTGTCAGCTTTACAATTACCATGAATATCTTGGCATCCAGAAACCCATATGATTTGTATTCTGGTTGCAGTTCTGGCGAGAAGACCTCCTCCTCTGTCCTTTCCGCCGAACTCGGAGCCTTCAGTATGCATGCTTGTAGCGTTTCATATGTGGTGAGGGCTGGTGTTCCAGTCCTCTTTGGTTGTTATGACAACTTTATAATATTTGTTGAAGGTAGTTGATGGCAAGCAGTAGTCAGTATTAATAGTTATTGGTATTGCCCCCATCGTCGAGTGACCAGATGTACCATGAGTCCAGTATCCATCCGCTCTAAGTCTTAAGGCTGTAATTACGTCTATCTCTTGGACAATTACTTCAAATGGGGGCAGGGTAGAATGCATTTAGAGATTTATTAGGTAAATAGCATAGAGATCCACTTATGTAAACTAAGGCTCTATAGAGTAAAACTCGGGCGCATAAGAGCCGTGTGGGTCTAGGAATTTTACCTAGGTGAGTAATAATTTGATACACCGATCGACTCTCCATAGGTGCAGAGCGCAGTTGTGGCTTTCTTAATACGTTTCGTTGTATTGTCTTTCGAAAGCAGTTTACTGACGATAATTATTCCTAGATATTTGGCAGTACGTTTAAATGTCAGAGTTGAACAAAAACTGGATTCACATCACACAGTTTTTGACCTAGGTAACTAGTGAAGCAAGAGCGGTTTCCATGAGGTCGCACTAGGTTTGAGGAAACTTCCTCCGGACGATTACTGCATCATCATCGGCATATGCATTAACCTCATATCCGTCCACCGCCAAGCGCTCTGTCACTACCGATTGAAGTGGAGGGAGAGCATCCCCCTGTGGAGTTTCGCCTTCCGACAGGCCTGCAAACGGTCTGCCCCACTAGTTGCAAGCTTACCACTCTGCTGTTGTGTAATTCGTAAACGAGCCTAAACAGAGTTTTATCCACTCGTAGGTTCTTCAAAGTCGTGGTAATTGCAGGGGGGGGGGGGGGGTCGGGGGGGGNTTGTTACATAATAAACAAAATTTCCAATTGCAATGAAGTTATTTCTCGTTAGCATAACACAAATGTTGTGATTATGTTTGCAGTTAATACCTCTTTTGTGTGTACATTGTATGTACATATGTATATATTTACGTAAGAATGTATGTAAGACAGCGCGAACACACATACCTAAGTACCCTGGAGGGAATTCCAATTATTTTATGAATTTTTGTTGTAATTGTACACGTATTATTATTTCAATCCTTCTAAATCGCATCCACTAAATCGTAGTCTACAAACTGTGGAAAATTGTGGTACTTCCCTTAGTGTGCAGATAATTTTTGCTTAAATTTTCCATGTCGTAGGAGCAAAATGTAAAATGACTGCCAAAGTGGGAAGAACTATAACTTCTAAGTGAGCTTGATGTTGCCAGGCAACGAGCTAATCACCGTTTCTACATACATACATACATATAAATAGCCGCTTTACGTACGAAAGCATAACAATATTATTTATACATACATACGTACATATTTGTATACGCGTAATTATGTACATACATAATTATTTACTTGAAGCTTGTGTACAACGTGGCGAATGAGTAACTTTCAATTCATTTACTCGCTTGATTACGCAATTGTGTAAACATGCATAAGTTAGTTGACTAAGTAAAAAGTAATCGGATATATTTTCGACCTAGCTAACTACTAACGAAATTAAAAATTTGAATTTTCTTAATCTCGAAGATATTCAAGATATGTATAAATACTAGGGATGTTAATTTTTTCGGTTTTTACGATCCCGGGATTTTCGGGATGTCGCTATCACAATCCCGGGATCCCGGAATTAGCCCCGGGATTTAGATATTCATTACTTTTCAACTGCTTAAATCGAGAAATTGCTTCTATCTCTCCTACGATCAAATAAATTATAAATAAGTAGTAGTAGAAGGAGTAGAGATTTTCTAGGTAGACATGATGGGTGGTTTTGATTTTCATGAATAATTTTTCGTGCCCGACGCGGTCACAAGCTTGCGAAATATTGAGAAACGCGGTTTTGCAATATTTTTTTTTTTGTTCAAGATACAACCTGTCAAAAAGAAAATCTGGTATAAATTGTGAGACAAAAATATGAATATCTTCCAAAATTTTGAAAAGAAAAAGAATTTGCCCACTTATTATGACATGTGTACATATATTTTGGTAACCGTTGCACCAATAGCTCCCAGACTTGGCACAGTTATCGTTCTTGATAAAATACACCAAATGGCTGAAATTTTTCAAATTCGGACAATAACCACGCCCACATTCTATATAACGGTAATTTAGAGAAATACAAAATCTTCGATAAATAAGAATTTATTCAAAATTGATGTTTGCAATAAAACCCATTTATGACTATATAAGTTTATCTCCTTAGCACCCAATCTCACGAAAGCAATTTAAGTGAAAAATAATTTAAATTTTTTTTATTTATATGGAAATTGACAGAAATTAAAAAAATCATTTTCCATTTAAATCAAAGTGTTACTGAACACACCATCGAAATTGGTTGAAATAGGGGTACAACCACACTGTGTAACCGTAGTTCTCAGAAAGGTGAGAAACTGTGTGCATATAATACGCCGGGTACTTAAATTTCGCTTACGCCCGCGAGCTCAAGACTTCTGTACTTAAATTTTTGGATCAATATTTAAATATTTTGGAGAAAATCAGCTGTTAAATCTACTTATTCAACGTTCTTGTTGTTGTTCTTGGTTACAATTCAGTGCTGTAATTTCAACTCAACCATAAATCACGACGTACTACCCTTCCTGGCATTTTTTTTTAATTAAGTTCTCCTAGTTCTTCTGGTTACAAAACAAGAACACTTGCTAAGAGGCCTTGAAGTTATTTGTGTTAATCTCTGGTTGGTGTTTAGCACTTCTTAAAGACCTATGTGCGCACTCATCTTCTGAGTATTAACTTATATTCTTTTTACTTTAGTATTTAGATATCACGAAATACTACGTTGTTGGACATTTAGTAACCAAACAAGCACTTTAAATCAGCCATGCCCACGACATAGTCCATATGAAAGAGGTGGCCAGCTCATTTCAATAAACCTGAAAAATTTCCAACTTGAACGAGCTCACTACGAATTTACAGATCATGCGTGCAAAGAGTACGCTTTGATTTAAAAAAAACTAGTGTTCGCCCAGCGGTTGAAATTCAACCGCTAAAATTAA